>NW_026067938.1:215674-259081 GCF_014885135.2 Alexandromys fortis | reverse complement strand
GGATTATTTAAGTCTTTATTAATATTAAAAATACCTTATTTGATCTTTATTATGTACAGAACTTGATGTTACCAGCCTTTTCTCATTCCCAGCATTATAAAAAACAACATTCTATTTTATATATTCAACTAATAATAAAATATAGAGAATCTATAAAATAGAGAATTGAGACCACTTATTTGCTCATTGACTTAAGTTTTATACCCCAAAACAGAAAATGTCACCAAAGGCCTCTAAATAAATTCTTTTTAAATATATAATATAGATGACATCCAGAGGTTTGGAATTATAAACTGCAATTTCTATAGATAATGCTTCAACAATGCTTAGATTATGTAATATTTACTGAATATTTCTCTTAATATCAGTTTTTTATCTTGTAGAATGGACATGATAATATTAATTACATAAAAAAGCAAATGCTTCGACCAATGCCTATCTCAAACCAAGAGCTCAGTATGTTGATTTATCAGTATTGTATTAGTAATAGTATTTGTTACATCAGGATACAACACTTGTGAGCATTAGTTTTTTTAGTTTTTTTTTTTTTTTTTTAAAGTTGTGTATGGTTTCTTGTCCTAAGCATCTGATAGCTTAGGTAGGAACACCTAAGACGATGTTATCACAATGTTGGATAATTAATTTGCATATGTTTGCACCATGTATTATATAATTCTCATATCATACTATATGTTTGTTGATGAGATTAAGATTATTTAATAATAAAACAAACCATGCAATATTAGCTGAGAAGGAAAAGCTCTGTGTTTAGGAACCAGTCGTATTCCCTTTGTATGTGGGTAGAAAGGAAGACCTCCTCATATCTACAGGAACAGCCCCAGGATTCTAGATGGAAATCTTCAAATTATTTGAATAGCCTTTATTCTTAAGAATTCAAAGAGATTAAATTGAGGTTCAGCTTTGGAAACTCAAAATAGCCTCATCAAGCAAAAAAAATGTGTAAAACTTAAATTAAGACTTGAGTATAATTATCCAAATTTAGTTTGTGAAGTGCAGAAAATAAGCTGTATAATATCCAAAATGCTCTTTAGAAAGATGAGTTCATGTTGAAACTTTTTCAAAAAAACAACAAAAGAAAAGTTTATGAAGACGATTTACCATGAGCCCTTTTCAGTCTTTTGTTTTGGTTTATCTGATGGAGCCTAAATAGCTTTTCTTTCTAAGGAAGAATATTTGCAAAGAAGCAATCTTTAGAATGAACTAAACCCCACTGGGCATCCTTGCTTTGAAATTTCTAATGCTCTATTGTAAAAAAAAAAAAAGCACTGTTTTTGTGGATTTATTTTTTATTATTATAAACAGCAGAATGCCTCTCTAAGACTGACTATGTTTTTGTGCCTAATGACTGTTAAATTGATCATCTGAATAGCCCATATAAAACATCAGATAAAACTGCTCATGGTTGTTTGCAATGAAAATATAGAGGTAGAGATTTTTTAAAAAGTAGGGATCACATAGATACCTGGAGCATTTGATATCATTATGTTGTTTACTATATGTGTTCCTACCCGTCGAAAACTTAGACATTCTACTGCACATTGCATTAGATTGTGTGCTTCCTTCCAACTCTAAACTAAAAGCATCAATATTTCCAAAACACGTTTTTATTTTATTTCTATGCAGCTGGACTAGTGGTTTTCCACGGCTGAGCCCCTGCCTATATTCAGAGAGGAGGAGAGTCACAGTCAGGACAACATGATTTCACTGACTTCCAAATGGAAAGGGCTGATGAGAAGGAGAACAGTAGGGATGATTTAGGAAGAAATGAAAATTGGCAAATTACATCTGTGTTTCATCTGTTCATATGTCAGGAGAAACTTACCAATAAATAACACTATAATTTTATCTGTATGTTAATAATCTAATAGATTTTTCTTTAAGCCATCCAGAGTCCTATGCTTTATATAGAAGATGAACTAAGAGCCCTGAGAGATGTGTGAACAGTCCAGTGCTTCTACCTTCTGGCTAATTAAAGCATAAGATAATGAGATTCCTTTATGAGCTTTAGCTTTCAAAATATTTTGACAATGCAAGGCAATTTAGGGGATCTGAAAATGTTCCTTTCTGCTTATGAAAGTTATTTCAGACACAGAAGCAATCATTAGTGTTTCCAAATGGAGCCTGTTCTTTTGTTCCATGTCAGAAGGCCATCGGATTAGATTTTACTGGCATTTAAAAATTTTGTTTATTTCATTCACTTGATCATAGTTCTGAAACTACTGGGAGTTAACATGTCTATTTAAAGCTACAGGACAAAACATCCTTTTCCAGGTCTTCCTTACATTGATTATGTAATAACATTAAACATAATATTTATAGAAATATGCAGGGAATATATTTTTGAGAAAACTTACTCATGGGAGTTGAGCAAGAGCATAATCAATTGCTATTAACTCCAGTCATTTCATTAAATCCACTTCACTATAATTTTGAGAAACAATAAATCAAAATCTGATTAATCAGAGTTCAGTGCTTATTTATATATTTTCTAGTTTTCATATCTTAATTCAAATAGGATAACAAAGCAGCCATTGTTTTCCTGGCTGTGTTTATTGGTGAAATTTCGTTTCTCTGTCCTACCTACCACATGCCTGAGAACTAAATATTTTCTTTCTGAAATACTTCTTTCTTTTTTTTTACCAAGCTCTAAAGTATGGCTTTGGAATATTGATTTCTGAATTTTAGAAATAACAGTAGACATGGAGAGTTATGTTCTACCCTTTCAAACTTACAGCACTTGCCATGAGAGCATATGGGTAAGATCATCTATGGGCTTGCAATAAAGAACACAGAGTTGGGTGATGTCCTCCATTGAGGTTTTTATGCGACTGTAGCAAAGCTTGCTTGGGAGAGTTGAAATAGCACATCACAGTATTTCACTGTATTTATTCCAATCGTCTTATCCTTGGTCCCCACAATATTAATGAGAAATTTTTAACATATAGGACATTTATTGAGCTTCATAACACACCAACTTTCCAAGCCTTTAGCACTGGGAATTGAAAAATCTGTTCGCAACAGGATATTCATTTTATAAAGGAAAGCATAAATACACGAAAAGATTGGAAACTTTCCTACTTTTTGAAACTATGTTCTCTGTTAAAAGCAGTGCCAGTTCCATATGCTTGCTCAGAGATGAGCACCAATTATAATACTAAAGAGAATGCGTGCCCTGCTTTCCCAATCGGAAACCCTCATGGCGAGAGGATTTAACACTTTAGCACAAAAACAGTGGAATGAAAGATTCATTGTTAAGACTTGTGTGGCTCTTAACCAGCCTCACAAATAGAGACAATCTGAATAAGACTTTTGCTGTAGCTAATGAAGAAGCAGGGATATCTCAATTATCACTGGCTGTTTCTTAGTAATTAGAATCATCTCCCCAAAGCCAAAGCAATAGGAGACTCAAAGAGAAACTGTAGATTTCTTGTGTTAGTTGTCAAACTTTAGTTTTACACATGACTGAAAACATTTCCTACATGCATATGAAATAGATATTTAGTTGTAAAATACGCTTATATGTCTGGGTTATTGAAACTGACAAAGAATAATGAAAACAGGAGACTTATAAAGTAAATAATACTATTTTTATTAATAGCTTATACATTTATTTGATCTAACTTGCATTGTTTAAAAAAATCTCATTGATCTATATCTTCATTAGTGAAGCCCATGTGATCCTGGGTTTGTGACTGTCCATTGAAGTATGTTAGACCCACCAGGGGCCACTTCATTAAAGAAGACTTAATTCTTCCAATCTCAACAGTTATCAATAGTTCCTCAGTGAGTGTTAAGACTTTCTGCCTTCCTCCCCTCTCCATGCTGGGATTTTGTCTGGGTTGCCCAGGGCTTGGACATGCAGTCAAAACCACTGTGAGCTCATATGTGCAGCTGCCTTATTGGCTCAGGAAAACACCTTTTTTTTTTTTTTTTTTCGTAATCATTCACCTTTTCTGACTCTTACAGGCTTTCTACTTTCTCTTCTACAATAATCCCTGAATCTTGGCAAGAGGGGGTGTGATATCGATATCCCATTGGGGGCTCAGCGTTCCACAGCCACTTATCCATGGTCAGTTGTAAGTCTCGGTGTTAGTTATCAGCCACCCTATAAACAAGCTTCTCTGATACGGTTTGAGAGGTGTGCTAATACAAGGGTGTGATGAGAATTCATTAGTAGTGGGTTTAGTACAGTGTTCCTTTGGTACAGTAATAGTATTTTGTTCTTCCCTAGGACCTCTCATCTGCCAAGCCACAGATTCTTAACCCTCATCGCTGTACCTGGTATGGGTTTCAACTTGTGTTGTGAGCCTTAAGTCCAAACAGAAGTGCATGTACACAATGAAATAGAATCATAACCACCCTTTACTCTGTGATTCGAAAATCTACTACCAAATTAGTGTTGGCAATATGTGCATGGTTATGGGCCACATCCTCAACAAAGAATAATTCTCCTTCATCCAGAAGCCATCAAGGACCAATCAAACTGCCAATATATTCTCAACAATGGGTGTGGCATGGAGAGCCCTTGGAGAACAAAACTAGATGCAAAATTTTACAAGTCTTTCAAAGAAGAACTAATACCAATGCTGCTCAAATTATTACATAATTTGGAAAAGGAGAAGAAAGTGTGACACCTTTTCTATTTTATTGGAATGACTTTACATTTATATAAAAGTCGCTTTAGTGCACACCATTAATCCCCGCACTCAGGAGGCAGAGGCAGGGAGATCTCTGAGTTCGAGGTCAGCCTGGTTTACATATCAAGTTCCAGAACTCTGGAGGCTACACAGAGAAGCCCTGTCTCAAAAATCCAAAACCAAAACACCCAAAAAATAAAAAGTTAAAAATTTAAAAATCAATTTTAAACATTGATTTGACATATCATACTCTATAAATTTTTTTAGTCCTGGACTGTAGATATAGCTCAATGGTAGAGCACTTAGTTGATATGTTTGAGACTCTAGAATCAGTACTATTTTCTGTTTTTTCTATTTTTCTAAAAATAGACAATAAAGGAAATCTCGGAAACTCTTTTATACAAAGCCAGTATTTCACTAATACCAGAGCAGAAAAAAACACCACACTAAAGGAAATAACAAACCATTCTCATTAATGAATATAAAGGCAAACATTCTCAGTAAAATGATCACAAACTTATTTCAATACCAGATCAAAAAGATCACTCATAATGATGAAGTTGGCTTTATTACAATGATGAGGAAACTGTTCAAAATATATACATCAATAAGTGGCTGTTTCTTAGTAATTAGAATCATCTCCCCAAAGCCAAAGCAATAGGAGACTCAAAGAGAAACTGTAGATTTCTTGTGTTAGTTGTCAAACTTTAGTTTTACACATGACTGAAAACATTTCCTACATGCATATGAAATAGATATTTAGTTGTAAAATACGCTTATATGTCTGGGTTATTGAAACTGACAAAGAATAATGAAAACAGGAGACTTATAAAGTAAATAATACTATTTTTTATTAATAGCTTATACATTTATTTGATCTAACTTGCATTTTTTAAATGGCATATTATTATAAGGCATTTCATTAAATAGCCTGACATATGAATAATCATAGAGGAAAACAATGATTAAAGACTGGATTCTGTGAATAGCTTTACTATCTACTAATAACATTTAAAATTAGTACTTTTCCAATTGACAGAGCTCTGTGGAACACATTTTGAGTTAGCAACATCAAATTATGAAGTTAACAACCTCATTTATGAAGTTTCTACAACTTAGAGAAAATTGAGCTAAATGAAAAACATCTTCTAGCTGGCTGTAGTGGCACATGCCTTTAATCCCAGCATTCATGAGGCAGAGGCAGGCAGATCTCTGTGAGTTTGAGGCCGGCCTGGTCTAAAAGAGCTAGTTTCCAGGATAGACTCCAAAGCAACAGAGAAAACCTATCCTGAAAAAAAGCCAAGCCAAATAAATAAATAAATAAATAAATAAATAAAAAGGACCTTTGCATATTCAGAATATTTTGTTAGGCAGATTTAATGAGTAGCTAGAAGTATCTACTTTAGAATTTACAGGATTTATATAATATAAATATTATTTAAATTTTCAAATGAATTTGCCTGTGTTTAGATGCTGCATTGATTCCAGTAGAGGAGAGAGTAGATGAGTTGGTTTTGTCAAGATTTATTAAAATCGCCGGGCGGTGGTGGCGCACGCCTTTAATCCCAGCACTCGGGAAGCAGAGGCAGGCGGATCTCTGGGAGTTCGAGGCCAGCCTGGTCTACAAGAGCTAGTTCCAGGACAGGCACCAAAGCTACAGAGAAACCCTGTCTCTAAAAACCAAAAAAAAAAAAAAAAAAAAAAGATTTATTAAAATTGACCTTCCTGAATTTCATCCAGCTGTATTTCATTACTTTACCTTGAAATTGAAAATATTTTTATGTTCCCAATATTAAATTTCTCCCTTAAAGTGTGAGCCTCAGAGTAGAGATAAGGATGACACCTTTGGGAACTACCTTGTTTGGTTTAAGTATACAGAGTGAAAGTCGTCTTTCACCAATACTTTAAGATCTTTAGGGGTGCTGAGAAAATTCGGCCTCTCTCTATACTGTACATTTGTATATTTGGACAAGTGAGAATTTATTGCATTAGTCTTTAATGACACAACTAACAAGAAGAATCTCATAGAACCTACAAGGCATTTGAGTAGGCCAGATACTTACTGTCTTAGTGATAATTCTCTAATGCTGACACCAGTTTAGGAAGGAAACCAGTACTGTTTTTCCTGTGTCATGTAGTCACATGTCTAGTCTCATGTCATTGCCATATTATCTATGGAAGACAATACATATATTACTACGCATTTACATATATTACTCATATTATATTTTTAATGCATATTACTTTAGTCACATGTATATTAGGTGTATTGGTAGGATTTGGAATCAATTCTCCTGACATCCTTAAGGCTTATGTTCAGTTACTATATAAACTATGATATTATCTACTGATCATCTTAGAAGCAAATCTTCCTCTTGCTCAGTTCTGCGTCTGGCCTCCTCCATTACAACATGGAGGAAACAACAACCGGAGAAAGACAGCCAATCTCAAATGGCTGCATGTACCAGACAAATAAGGCGATATAATTATAATTGACTTGTTATGTTCTCTCGCTACATTTGGAAGCATGAAACACTTCTATAGTATACAAAATACTATTCCAAAAACAAATATAGGGAATTTAGCAAATTAGATGATGGATCATTGTTAGACTTTGAATATTTTCTGTCATATAACCCCCATTTACCCTATATTCTCCTACTTAAAATTGGAACTTCAAAATGAATTTAGCTCACCATATAAGCAAAATTAAGACTTCACTTCCTTGTCATAGGAATCACGTAATATTTGAGCTACTTCATATTACTTAACAGGTTATAAAATATTTTTCTTTCTGACTATTATATATATATATATATTCCCGTCATATTCGTCCATTAATACTTTTTGATGAGCTAAAACTTAAGCTTCTATAGAGAAATTAATTACAATATTGAAAGTTTCCCAAACACAGAAGAAAATATTTCTCACAATCTTCAGGCTAATGAAGGTTTTAAAGGGTGTCTGGGAAAGCATGAACTCAGGTTCAAGTTCCTGTCACACTGCTGTGTGATGTACTATAAAGTTTGACAACTTCAGGCATTTTTTTTTCCTTTTTTAATAAGAAAATAATTGGTAACATTGTATATTCCATGTTATTTTAGAAGGATGGTTTAAATTTACTTTTGTGAATAGACATAAATTCAGGGCATTTTATGAAATCTGTCTCTGCATATGTTAGACGGTTTGCAACTTATTTTTAGTCTAAAGATTTTTTTTCACACAGTATATAGCTGCTATCTCTTCACCTTCTAGAGATACTCTTCTCAACATTGAGCATAATTCCTGATTTATCCTTGGTCTGTCTATTGGTTTCTCCCAAGGAACTCATGTGGCCCTTACAAAAGACTTCTCTTGAAATGTGATCTAGGAATGTTTTGTGATTGTGAGATATATTTAGGAAGTATTTTTAAATATTTTATGAATATTATAAATAATGTTTTAATGTGGTATATCTTAAAGTTCTAGTTAATTAAACCCGAATTGCTATGTAGAACACAGAAAGGAGGTCAAACGTTAAAGACTAATTTATAAGAGAGATCAAATTAATTATATTTTTAGATTAATTTACCTCTCATCTATTTTTATTGAAATAACAGGATTATAAACACCATTATAATATTGCAAACACTCAAAAATCAGACACCAGACGTTCTGCAAGAAAGACCTATCTTCAGCCCTTCAAATCTTGATTATTTGCCTTTGGAAGTAGCGCCTGCTGTTATGTAATTCAATATCATTTTCTACCCAACTCTCATATGTTGTAGTTTGGACCCTCAATGCACCCTCCACAGTTTTTGTGTTAAAGACTTGCTCATGATTTTGTCAAAGTATAGGGAAATGGCAGAACCTTCAGGAGATTATGGTCCATGAGAACTAACTTAGGTTCCTGAGGATTTGGGAAACTCCCCTTTTTCCTGTTTTTCTCAAAAGCCAAGAGAGTGCATGGAATGAATATACAAGCTGGAGGATTAGAAAGAGTACTATAAAATGCTGCTTTCTGGCCATACTCTGTGTCCTGGCTAGACTTACATCAAATTGACATGCAAACTAGAGTTATCTGAAAGGAGGGAACTTCAATTGAGAAAAGGCCTCCATGAGACCTGGCTGTAAGATAGTTTCTTAATTAATGATTGATAGGGGAAGGCTCATCCCATCGTGGATGTCACCATCCCTGGACTGGTGGTCTAAGTTCTATAAGAAAGCAGGCTGAGCAAGCTATGGGAAGCAAGCCAATAACAGCATCCTTCCATGGTGTCTGCATCACTTTCTGCCTCCAGGTTCATCCCTGTTTGATTTGCCCTCTTGACATCCTTCTGTGGTATACTACAATGTGGAACCATAAGTCAAATAAACCCTTTCTTCCCCAATTTGCTTTTTGATCATCGTATTTCATAATAGCAATAACCTCTAAGACAACGTGGCTCTTGCATCCACAAATTCATAGCAAGAGAGGTTATGTACACAAGTCTGGGCTCATCAATATTTTATCACAGATTAGGGGAGGCTTATAACACCATGCTGTCCCAGAGGACATATAGGCAGTCAAATATTTCATGGAAAGGAGAAGCCATTTGCTTCAGTGATACAGCCATTCACCTTTCAGGCAATGAATCTCTACCATGTAATTTAAGTAACTCTAGTTAAATGCATTGGATCATACATAAAAATTCTATACGCAAGTAGGAGGGAGGCTTAGGAAGAAGAAATGTAGTGGGGGATAAGAGAGGAGAATGGGAACCTTTGATAAAAAGCATCAAATGACACATATTTATGAAGTTGTAAAAGAATAAATAAGCAAACAGAAATGCTGTACTAATTATGAGTACTTTATTAATCTTGTTAATTTTTGTTGTAGAATGATAAATATAAATATATATAATGACAAACATAAATAGTACATAAATCTTTATTGACTGATATTTACAAAGTAATTTGATCTTGGTGTCCTTCTATAGCATGCAAGCACTTTGGAAATTTTTAGTCTCACTGGGTTGGGGTTTCTCGAACCATTCGGCCTTATTTTTCCATTGCCTTTTTATATGTGTTTTCGTACTGATTCATTCCTCCTACATACCAGATCTCACCATTTTTTAATATGTCCATCTTGGATTGTTTTGACACCCTGCCCCCATTCTGGAATTTTTTATCAGGAAGAATGAATGAAAAGAAACCATCTGTTAGGTGGATTCTTTAATAGCTTTCATGCTACTATGACAGTATGGGAACACAAAAATAAAGTATAGTTGTCCTGTATTCACCTTTTCCTTCTTTTTAGAATTACATTACCTTTTTATAGGTAAGCATCTGTTGAAACTCACCCTTGGCAGAATGCAGAAATTCCAGTATCATTTTAAATTGAGTTCACGTTTTCAATAATAATCTCAATTTCCAAGAAGAGTGTTACATAAGTAAATTAATTTCTTACTAATAACCTCATGCGCTCTTGTCCAGAGTGCCCAATGCATATATATTTATAGTGTCAATACACATGTTTAATGTGTTTTAATGCTTAACTTTTGCAAACAAAAATAACAGGCAGTGGTGGACCACACCTTTAATACCAGCTCTCGGGAGGTAGAGGCAGGCGGAACTCTGTGAGTTCGAGGCCAGCCTGGTCTACAACAGCTAGTGCCAGAACAGGCTCCAAAGCTACCCTGTCTCAAAAAAACAAATACAAACACAGAAAAAATGGCAGGATGCAGAAATTCGCTGACATAGTTCCCACATATTAGAAGTGGCTTACATCATGTTGTTTTTCATGTAAAGAGTTCATAAGTTGTCTGGGAAATAAAAGAAACCCCTGCTGTTTGTTTTGCTCTACCCATATAAAGGCAAGTCAGTTTTGTTTGTGGGAAAGTCCAAAAGAAGACAAAGTGAGATGTTGTGATACACAGTTGCAGTCTCATCACTTCTGAAGTTGAAGTAGAAGGGCGAGGAATTCAAGGACAGTCTGGGTTATATGTTCAGACCCAGGTGGACTACTTAGTGAGACTGAAACAACAATGATGTACTCAACAAAGGTAAAGGGTACAGAAGTACGGTTGCCCTGGCGTTAATTTTGGTAATAAAAATGACAGGCAACACTTATTCAATACAACATGGCAAGTATTGTATCTTTTATTACTTCTATTATCTCTTTTGGTCTTACAATTAATTGTACATATAGGTATTATTACCACTGTTATAAAAAAGAGGTGATGTTTAATACAAATTCCCTGGTGCATATTATTTACTGACAGTAGCCTGGTACTGGGACTGAAACAGTTATCACCTTAAACTCAGAATTTACATGTAAATGAACTCTTAATAACTTGCATAAATTAGTTTTTCTTATTTCATTGCATACTGAATACAGATATTTAAACATATATAAACTGAATATGAGAGTATTTTTTACTTCCTCCTAAGAATTCTCATATACAGTTGCTCTTAATAAATAAACTCAGCTTGTTGGTTGTTTCTTTTTTATACCTTCCTTTTCCTGGCTAGGATCATTAAAATCTCTCTCTGTCTCTCTCTGTCTCTGACTCCCCCTTTTCCTTTCACCGATTTGTTTATCTCTATTTTTCTCTCCCCTTTGCCATGTATACTCACTCATTTACTTCCCAACAACAGCTACTTCTTTAGCAGCTGTGGCCCCATTGAAACATCAGTTTTCGTCTCGTCTTTTGCTTCCTCTTGTCTGTTAGTATTACCCCATACCAAGTCTCCCATGAATGGGATTTTCATTTCCCTGATTATTCTGTTTCTCCTTTTCATGCTCTGACATGGAAGCATGAAAGGAGTAGATATTCAAAGGTCCTTCTGTCTCCTTTCACTGCCTGGAAAATTAGTCCTCTTCATGGCCGTGCAATGTCTTTTACATAACCCTCTTAGACCACCATTTTCATGCATATAGTCTTATTCGGAGCCATGTATTATCTGTGTGAATCGTCTACTTGATTTTCCTGCTGTTCGAATGGCTCCTGATTTTCAATACACTCAACTCATTACAAAATTTGTGTTTTTATCGAAAGTAATCACTTCTGTCAATCACAAAGCCCTCTAAACACTTCATTGATATCCACCGAGTTAAAAAAAAATCTTTGTCCTTGAGATACTTAACTTGTGATGGTCTATGCAGGTATTCCTTCCTATTTAAACTTTCATATTTAGGCACTACAATGGAAGTCTGTTGTAAAATGTAGGTGATACTAGTTGACACAAGACAAGAATGTCCTCAGCATTATTTAGCTTCTGTGATTCTCGTGTTTGGACATTTATTTCCAGTTTGTGATACTGCTTTGAGAGATTGTTGAGCCTTTAGGACTGTGGCCAAACCAGTTTAAGTGTGCCAATGGGGTAGGCCTTGAAGGTATATCTGTTATTATTATGCTGACCTTCTCAATCAGTACACTGTTCCTTTAAGACACAAGTTGTGCCCACTCCCAGGTATGCTCTCTCTCTTCTCTTCTCTTCTCTTCTCTTCTCTTCTCTTCTCTTCTCTTCTCTTCTCTTCTCTTCTCTTCTCTTCTCTTCTCTTCTCTTCTCTTCTCTTCTCCTCTCCTCTCCTCTCCTCTCCTCTCCTCTCCTCTCCTCTCCTCTCNCCTCTCTCTCTCTCTCTCTCTCTCTCTCTCTCTCTCTCTCTCTCTCCACTAAGATGAGCTCACCTTACTCACCTTAGCCCCTCTTCCTCCTTTCCTCCCTTCCTTCCCCTACACCCCCCTTTAATAAAACTTTACACTCACTCTCTATCCATGTGGCATATTCTGTTTCCTGCCCGCGCAGTCCATCCCCCACCTGCAGTGGGACCTGCTACGGTCACTTGCACCAGAAATCTTTCATTAGTTTCATAACTCGGATGGGACAGGGTACTTACAGGGAAGGCCAGCATATCATAACAGTATCCATTTCTGATTCTAGCCTGAGCTCTCAAATTCTGAATCCATCAAAGTGAGAATAAGTTGTGCTTCCGATTGTCCCACATGCTTCTCCATGCTCTCCTGCCTCTAAGAACAGTATCCTTTCAAAGAGTTTGAGAGCCAGACCCTTTCTCCTGTAGTTGCTTCTGTGATGAGAACAGTAAATAATAAGTTTAAGTGATAATAATTAACATACTCCAAGAAGGAGTTTGTATGTGGTGTTTACAAACTAGTGGAGGAAAATACCTGTCAATGTTTAGGACATAAAGTGTAAGGGAGTTTAAATCAAGAAGAGGTTTGGGAGTTTCTAAGTGTATGCTTTGTGCTTTGGGTCTTATTCTTCCTGATTGACTCTCTCCGAAACATTCGTTTTTCACCTTCTCATCAAGTCAAAAAGGAAAAGATCTTAAAAGCAATGTGAAGTAGATTAGTATGTGTCTCCACATTTAGGACACATAACATACTACTATATAAGATTCCTGGTAAATCTCAGTGACAAGAGTATGCACTCAGAAATTAGAGTATTGAGTTATGTTATTCTTCTGGTTTATTAAAGCAAGAGTTATGCCGAGTGTTTGCTGTGGGTTGTGTGTAACGTTGACTCAACAAGATCATAATCCATGTTATCTAAGGCTGCCTCAAGAAAGAGTAGGAAAGCTGTGATCCTCATGTCAAATATTATTGCCTTTTTTTTTGCAAATATTAGAACAGAGCCATGTTCATTTATATTATATATCTTTGCTTTGGGCTAAAATAATAGAGTTGAATAGTTGCTTCAGAGACTATCTGGCTCACAAAGTCTAAAATATTTTTCATTTGGCTTTTTACAGAAAAACATGGTTGAATCTTGGTTTAGAGAAGTAAGCAGATTTAAGCAAAGGGGGATGTAATTATGAATTGACTTTTCAAGCTACAGAAAGAAGAAAGTATAGAAACCAAACAAGGAGACAATCTCCGTCGTTACAGAGGGTATAGTCAATGAATACAGCAAGGACATTTCAAAAATGTAATTAACGTGGAAAGAATCTGTTTGCTTTGTTTCATTTCCTTGTCCTATGGTTGTGATATTAATTTAGGATCACCTCCGCTGTGCAGATGGTCGCTGTGCCTTTCTTCTCACTGTCTATTCACTAGTGATACTTTGGGAAATTTGCAATCTAGAATTAACCAGAAGACGAATATAATAAATCCACAGTTTAATCCAAAGTAAAGGAGGAACTACTGGCATGCTCCTTTTGCTACTATCAGTGGTTAAATATTCGGGAACAACAGGAGCCTGCATTTGAAACTTTTGTAGCTCAAAACTGGTCACATGGCAATGTTGGTCAATACTATGAATTGGGACATTTTCTCCCTGAGAAAGTCAGTTTGCTAGCATATCACTGGATAAAAACAGCTCCACAGAGAGTACTTGAAAAGCACAGCAAAATTAAGTCAATTGTTTTTTCTGTACTTTGTGAGTTATTCATGCTTAATATCATATGTCCTTGATTCTGTTTATCTTATTTAAGGAATATTTGTCACATGTTTTCTTGTGTTTTTTTGAGATTATAATGTAATTATATTATTTTCCCATTCCCCATCCTTCTGTTAAACCGTCTCATATTGCTCCAAACCCCTTTCCCTTCTTTCAAATTCACGTACTCTCTTTTCATTAAAGGTGTGGTTATTTCTTATTCAGCATCCTCTTTTTAATGCTTCTTTTTTAAAAATTGTTTTTATTGAGATATACACTTTCCTTTGTTCCTTTCCCTTCCTTCCTTCTCCCCTTCTCGCCTCTCCCATCACCCCCATGCTCCCAAGTTACTCAGGATATCTTGTCTTTTTCTTCCTCTTTAACCTACAACTTCCTAGGCTGTTCATCGCTTGTGGGGCTGGCTAAGTATCTGCCAACAGTATAAGGTTTCCACACTCACCCTGACTAAAACACAACTAAAAATCAAGTACACAGTGAATCCAAGGTGTTGCTGTCAGCTGTCACATGTATTGTATCATGTCACTTTGCTACAATCTTGATTTTCAACACATAACGTTCCCATGTTCTGTGCATGTCCTCATACCAACACGGAACCAGTGAATGTTGCTGGAGACACCATGCTTCTCACTTGAGATTATTGCATGTTATGATTTCAGAGTTCAATCTCATAAAAGCAGAATGGTTTCATTGCATAAAGCAAAGGCTTTTTAAAACATTTTCCTGCATTATTTCTCAGCATGTAAAAAGTAGTATAGTTTTCAATTCCTTTAGAATGTTTGGTTCTAAATATTGCTCTTTGATTTGCTGACATGAGCATTTTCAGAAAAAAAATCCATTAAGTGAATTTTAGCTTGGGATTAGGATGAAATTTCTAGGAGCCTGTAAAATGGACCTAAATTAGCTTCTGCCATTTTGTATTTATATAACAGAATGGTTTCAGAAGGGCTAGATGTAGACTAAAGCTATTTATCAGTTCTGAGAAAAGAAAACATTGACTATGCTGTATGTTCTCCAGTATGACATATTCAGGTAATAATATTTATTTTTGTGGAAAAAAAAGATATATAAAGAAACATAACCTACTTGATGAGCTCAAAGCCAGTGAGAAAACCTATATCACAGAAGAGGCACAATGTCTGTGGAACAACACACCAGGTTATACTCTGACCTCTCTACTTGTATATACACATACACTCCTCACCTGAACATGCACACACGTAAATGCAAATCTGAAATAGAAAAGAATAAATAAAGAATAATGGGAAGGGATGGAAAGATGGCTCAGTAGTTAAGAGCACTGTTTCTTTTTCTGAAGTCCAAAGTTCAATTCCCAGCACCCTCTTGGTGGTTTAAAACTATCCGTGTCTCCAGTTCCAGGGGCTCCAATGTCATTTTCTGACTTTCACACACATTAAGCACATACATGGTGCACATGAGTACACACAGGCAAAGCACTTATATGCATAAAACAAATCTTTTCTTATTTAAAAAAAACAGCAAAGGGAATTTAGTGATGCTTGAGATGGAAAAGGTGCAAAATTAAGACCACAGGTTTATTTTTAAAAGTATGAAGTCCTCTCAGATGTATTCATTTGTACACGAGCATAAGTAATTGTCAAAGAATGCCATATAGGAGTAATAATAAATATTTCCCTGGGTCTGAGGCAGCAAATATTCTGAAAGCTTTACCATAATGAGGAGGCATGATAAATTAAAAGTACCGTAGTGACTTATGCAGTTCAAACCAGTGTTGAGGCATCATCCGTTCATCCTGTTAACTACCATGGCTAAGAGACCAGCTGCAGGTATGAGGCTTAAGAAGAGCTATTTAGTTGGAATGACCACAGCTCATTCGTCTTTGTGGTGGACAGTGGTTCAGACATGACTCTGAAGGGTAATTTTACACCTTGACAGAATCAGGAAGATTGGTGAGAGATGCCATGCTCGTCAGCCTGGCCTGTTTTAGTGGCCTGTTTTAGTACCCCGTGCAGCTGAAATGTCTCAGCTTGATTTGCATTCCTACGAGGGTAAATTTCTACCCATGTCCGCAGCAGCATCTGTGCCTACAGCGCTGAGAGAAAAAAAAAAAAAAGATTCTATCTTGATGGTCTCCCTAGATCAGCAACATCAAATTGGATTCGACTTGCAAGAAAATGACGTACAGCGAGGCAAACTACATTTCAAAAGATTCCGAGTGTGGCTGCTGTGGGGGAGGGGGTAAGATGAAGATGTTCAAGCTTAGAAGCTGTGGAAGGAACAGAGCTGTGTTTCTGAATATCACCATGGTTACCGTCTATAAAAATAATGAGGGGAGAAAAATCAGAGCACTGGAGTTTGAACATGTTTTTCCCTCTTTGATTGGTTTTTATCTATTTGTTTGATAAAATGAAAAACTCCCTTGCTTCAGAATTATCTGGATTTAAGAAAAGACCAAAATCAAATTATAAATTCCTTCTTAAATGCTCACGGCTAAACTTGCAGAATCGTATGTGCTTTCGCTCCTCTATATACATCCATGCTTAATGAATCATTGTGAAATTGAAGTCATTTGAGTCTGACTGCTGAGCTACAATCAAAATTCTGGGGTGAATTTATATCTTTCATCCACTCACTGCTTCTTGGGCTCATTATCACTGATGCAATGGCGTTGGTTCTTGAATTTCAATGTCTCATGCATCCAGCTGTGGCCATTCATTCCCTCCCTGAATTTGATGGTGTTAAGCACAATGAGAAAGATGACTTAATGGATTTTAATCTTGACTGTCATTGAAAAAAAAAATTCTGCAATTTTCATTACCAAGAGCAATCCCTGCTGAACTGTTATTTCTGCTTCCCGAAGCTTCGGGTAAGAAGAGAGACAAGGGGATGCATTCAGTACCAGCTGTGTCAACTTAATTGAGAAAATCTAAGTGCCCATACTCAGTTTGTCTTTGCTAAAATGCTCCACTGAACGCGGAAAGGACAAAGGGCATTCCATTTTCACGATCTAATGACAACGGTTGACATTTCCCCATGATTAGCATTCTTACCCGTGATGAAAACTCGTATTTAAATATATATGTTAGACCATATAAAAGGGCATCAAGAACACGTTGACATAAGAGTTATTTTGAGCTGAGAGCAATTAAGAAGGAACAGACACAGAAAAGCCCTCTGTTATTCCTGAATTTGCCTTAAATATGGACATAAATCTCATGAAGATGTGTTACCGGATAGGATTTTAGACTGTTTGTTCAGTCAGCTTCAGAAAGAAATCTGAACAATAAATGTTATAACAACCTTAATTTTTTACTAGTTTGCCTGATACTATTAATATAATGGCCTTCTTACAATTTGCCATCCCCAGAGAGAAAATAAGCCCCCCCTTTTTTTTTGTTTCTTTTTATGAGACAGGTTTCACTCTGTAGCCCTGGCTGTCCAGGAACTCACTCTAAACCAGGCTGGTCTCAAACTCATGGAGTTCTGGCTGCCTCTGCCTTCCAATGACTGGGACTAAAGATGTGAACAACCTCCACCTGGCTGACAATAAGCTTTTTTAATGCACCCAGATTACACTGAAAAAGAGTTACAGACTTAGGCATTCTTCAGCCCTGAGCTGCATGAATGCTGACGGCCTGCAGCACTCTCCATTTTAAAGGTGACCTAAGTAGGTTAAGGTCAGTCATGTTGTTGGAAACTGCTTGGTTTTTCTTCTCACCATGCACTTGAGAAGAGTTCTGATGGCTTTACATTCTGTTCTTGTTATTATGGTGAGCCACTGAACAGGCAGTTTCTGTTTCTTCTCTTGTCATTCTTGCTACACAACGAGGGCAACTTCACAGTATGGAGTTGTACCTAATTTGATTGACTTCCCTCTTCTACCGTTCTGTTGCTCTACCCTTTGTGTAGGACAGAGATGGAGCCTTGGCTCTCCTATTTGTGGAGTGGGAACTTTCTGGAGCAGACTTGTACTGGAGTCTTTTTGGTCACTCAATCACACTCTTTCCTACACACAAGCCTCGTATCTTTTGTCGTGTCAGTTACACACAATTTATTATCTTTTACTAAAATGATATGTAAACCATTGGGTGTAACCATTCTTTAGGATTTCACATTGTTTAGTTATGATTTTCTCTCAATATATTATTCATTACTGCTCAGTTGAATTTCTCTCTTGCATGCAGTCTGCTCACTGAAGAGCAAAAGTCAATTAGTGGTGAGGACAAGTAATGAAAGGGAAAGGAGTTAAATCTTAACGATCTGAGTGAGGTTTTTCTCTAAAATTCTGAATGTTGCCTAACGAAGGAGAGAACAAGTTGCAAAGGACAGGTTAAGGCATTTTGTAGCTTCCCATTCACCATCTCTGGGCAACCAGTCTTAAAGGGCAGGCGTGTGAAGTGTGTGGACTATTGGAGAGGTGTCATTTTCTGCCCACCTCCTTTTAAGTATGCTAAAGGCTTACAAGCTCGAAGCACATTTTTTTTTACCCTTAGAGACAGGGTCTGGTACATTTATTACCTAAAATAGTCTCAAATCCATGCCCTTCTATATCAATGTCTCCTGACTGTTGAGACCTAAGGTGTGAACCATTGTGCCTGGCTGAAATTGCTTTAAATTTGAGATTAAAATAATTTTAATATTTGGAACTTCGTAGCTAATTTTTACCATTTTTGGAATTTAAATATGTTTTAGTTTAGGAATGCATATGTTTCTATGCATGGGTATATTTATTTATGTATTTTAAATCTGTATCTTAAGTATATATTTTTATATACATGAGTATATGTATAAAGGTTGTTATAGTTCAAATGCCTTTTATACAACCAAGTCAAACAAAATTCAATACTTACTCAATACACACATTTTGAATGAAATTTGCTCTTTATTTCTTAATAAGATTTTTCATGTTATTACTTGTCTGTGAAAGATTTATTGCAGCCAGAAATTTATGTTATAAAACTTTTTTCTAAAATATCTACAAAAAGGATTATTTTCTCCATATTTCATGTCCCCTGAATAATCACTTTTCTCTGACTTTGTTCTTGGTAAAATTCTGCAATAAAACGAGATGCTGTATAATAGTCAACATGTTCATTGAATTGACCAGGCAATTGTACCATCCCTATACTCCAATAATATCTTATATATAGAGAAATATCTATTAAGGAGTAAAATAAAGCAAGTAAAAATTCTTATTGTAAGGATGATTAAATGGAAGAATGAAGCATAGTCTTCAGGTGAAAAGAACAGAACTTTGTTCCCAAAACTAGGCTGACGTGGTCCTTATCAGGACTCCAAAGAGAGCAGACAGTAACAATATGCCTTGCATGTGAGCAGCAGAGTACTCAGTCCATGCCTGAGGCAAATTATAGAAGGAGGGGCTGAGTTTGCTTAATTTTCCAAAGGGATAGGAGTAGGTCATAGTAGATAAGCAAGGCAGCATCCAGCAGACATGAGAGAGTTCACATCTGTAACTGCAAGCAAGAAGTGGAGAGAACTAACTGGGAATGGTGAGTATCTTTGAAACCTGAGAACCTATACAAGGTGCCATGCTCCCTCTACCATGGCTTCACCACTCATGTCTCCCAGGATAGAACCACCAAATATTCAAATTTCAGAGGATATAAGGGACATCCTTCCGTAAACCACCACATTGATATTTTGGAGAGAAGCCAAACAGAATAACATCAGTATACATTTTTATTAACAACAACAACAGCAACAAAATTCCAGACGTTCAGATCTCAGAAGGAAGATGAGACGTTAATGAGCTCTACCTGTGTGTGCAGTAACCATCTATATAGATTCTAAAGTAGTTCCTTGATAATATGACATCTTGACCATTGCTTAGGCAGTTTGGAGTATATCAAGACAGGGGAAAGAACCATTATAGAAGCAAGTTACTAGCAAGAGAAGTTTGAAGGAGGCCATAGTTGTAAGGATCTCTGTGAGATAGCATTACTCACAAAGTGAGCAAAATATTAACTGAGTAAATAATGAACAACATTCAAAAGATATAAACATAGAGAGCTTTATATTTTCTCAGGAGGGATCCAGTACCTCCAATATGGTTATTCAAGAATGTTTCATAAAATAGTTGGCACATGAATTAAAAATTTTAGACACAGAGACTGTAAATCATCTGTAAAATATGAAAAGGCAATTAGTGAACAAAAGAAAGCACAAGTAATGTCACAGACATAAGAAAATAGGAAGTGATAGGGTACAGTCATTTTTAACCTAAGGCTTTTTAGAAGGTTAATAAAGTAGCTTGGAATGAGATAGCAGAGTGATTTGAGCCCCTATGTACAGATCATGATGATTCAAATATAAATGTTTGTGCCATCTTTTAATTTGTTTATATTCATATTAGTAAAAGTTCATTTTTAATTAATTTTATTTCTGAGAATTATAAATTGTAATTCAGCACCATTACCAAAAGGAGGAAAAATTACTTCCCTGACAGTATTTTTAAACTTGGCTATTTCTGGAGCAAGCCCTTTGATATCATTCTGTAAGTCTCTCCATACATGCAACATACAATACAACAGTGCACACAAGCCATGTTGAAATTTTTAGTACTGGGTGTGTTGATCTCTGTTCTTGGCGCAATTACAGCATCACAGCTTGCAATATTGTGAATCATAGCCTGCCTTTTCATTTTTATTCTTTATTTAGTCCTATAATTATCTAAATGAGCTTTGAAATTATGACTTGAAGCTTCAGACTAGTCTCTGACTCTGCTATTCCAAGTTTAAACTTGGTTCAATACTTTATATGCCTAAAGAGAAAAGAGCAATGTAACTTTGAAGAAAAAGTTCAGATTCCCATCATTTACCATTCTCTCTTTACCAAAGGAGTAATTACTGTCCTGAGTCATTTTTTGATGTCTACTTTTGTTCACTAATTGTCAGCATCTTCCAAATAAAGACCCATAAGAAAACCTCTCAGTTATTCCTCAGGATTCATGGATGCTGAAGGGATCCCCAATGGTACCAAACAAATTCCTTCTATGGAATGGCAAAGTATTTACATATAACACAGGATTAGTCTCTATGCACTGTCAAGTACCTTACATTACTTTAAGAATATCTGATATCATGTAAGTGCTGTATAAATAGCTTTATTCTTTATTGTTTGGGGAATAATGACAAGAATAAATAATGACGTATTCAATACAGTTTAGAAAAATACTAAATTTATCATTGGTTAAGCACAAGGTGCCTGGGAACATGGAAGACTAGTTGTGTTTGAATAAATGGACCATATCTTGATGCTAGAGACAGTGCATCCTAGGAGAGTGTGAACTACTCCAAAAAGAGGCTGTTGAAATGGGTACATAACAGATTTGGAATCTTGTTTAGTTACAATGGGACTTAAATGAGTCTTTTTTTCTGCTTTGCTTATGATAGGAAGTAGGAATAATTCTATTGGATATTTAATAAATATTATTGAAAAGGAAACAATAGGGCAAGACTGTCTGCAGTTAGGAAAGAAGACTCACTCATTTCAAACAGAGAGGGTCATGTCTGTGATATGAAAAATGTTCCTAGTTTGCCTTTTCCTCAACATTAACTCAGAATTGCTGTTTAACCTATTGGTCATAGTCTAATGATAACAAAGTGGAATTGTCTGATGTTGGCATCGATGCTTTATGAGGCTGTTTTATTCAGTAGATGAAGATAAAGGCCATCTTCTACACCTTAAAAATGACTTAAGAGATGGCACCAATTTTGTTCATATATTACAAGAGCTTTTCCTTTCCAATATCAACATATTCATTTAAATGTGATCATACATATGCATGCCATTTATGCTACAAGTCATTTTGACAAATCTGTGTTTAAGTGGATTTAATTGGTATATGCGAGTTCCTTAACAACTTGCTTTCTAAAAGTTATTCCTGATGCTCAATCTGAAAAGTTGCCAGTCTTCTGGATGTGCAGCAGACTTATCATGAATTTAACAAGAGTCTCTGTAATCTTTAGACAACCTGCGTGTTCAATGAGACACATTTTGCCATTCTGCTCTTTGGATTTGCATGTGGTTTGTATATATTACATGTTACTTTCCAAATTAATATTGAGTCTTTTAATTATTGAATCCTGGTATGCTTTTACTACATGCCCATGTTTTGGACACAAATTATATGTCCAGTTTATGAATTGTCATCTTTCATTTGAAATGGTATATATTAAGGATTTTAAATATAAATGTGATAAAGCATATTGGCCTTTTCCTTTATTGTTTTTTGTTGTTTGTGCCTTAAAGAATGCTACATTATCCTGATGACATGATTATTTACTTAATTGACATCTGTATATTTATGACTCAAGGGTCTAACTGTCAAATTCTGGAGAGAAACCAAGAGAAATGGCAAAGTTTGTAATGTTTGGGGGTGGGGGTCTCTGGGACTCCACAGGCCACCAATAAAAGAGAGATAACTTATTCCTGGTAGTGTTTTCTGCTTGTTTGTTTGATTTGGTATTGTGTTATGCCTAGTTAGGGTATTTTCCCCTCATTATAGGGAAAGTACATTTAAACTCTTCATATATGTGTTTGTGTACATTTTAGGAAACTTTTACTGCAGTTTGTTTCTATGAGGATTTTTCAGAAGGCTGTTACTGTTAACTATCCCTCCATCCACATATTCCTTCTTCCCATCTCCTACCCCGTCTAGTCCTTCCTGTTCTGTTCCTCCCATTTACTTCTTTATCACACTATGTTCTGTCCTCCCTTTAGAGACAGATTCCCCTCCTCCTCTGTGGCCCTTTATTAGTTTCTTAAACTCTATGGTTATTTCAAATAAAGACACATTTATAAATCTTAAAAATGGACATCCACAATGATAAATCATTGAACACTTTGATTCTCTTAAAAATCAAATTTTACATTTGCCTGTTCTGTATATGGGATAGTATACGTGCAACGTGCATGTGTCGAACTTGTGGAAGCAGGCACTCTCCTTCTTCCATGTAAGTCTGAAAAAAGTTTAGCCTAGTGGCCATGGCATTAGGCCTGGTAGAATGGACTTTTACACGCTGAGTATCTCATTGACTCTCTCTTAATTCTTACTCAACATTTCTTTTAACAAAAATAATTCTTTCTAAGTGTTATGATTTTTTAAAAAATGCTGAAGATCCCAGGCAGCAAGTAGTAGAAATGCCGTAGGTCCCCAAATGGTGGTAGTGGGTCATGTGGTGGCAGAGAGCACCAAATGTTATGAATTTTTTTTTTTTGCTGTGGGTCCTGGTAAGCTTGCAGGCAGCTTGCAGCGGGTCCCCAAACCAAGGTGGCTGGCCCAGCCATGTGGCAGTGGGATGGGCCCTGTGGGCCTGATGGTATGAGCAGGCAGTGGGTGAGATTTATGGAAGACACATCATACAGAATTGGACATTTATTAGTTGAGTTATGGAGGGTAAGGCAAAAGGGGAGAAGGGGGTGAGGGGAGAAGAGGTAGAGAGAGAGAGAGAAAGAAGACTGAGAGAGAGAGAAAGGGAAGGGAGAGAGGGAACAGAGAGATGCCAAGCTGGCTAGAGGAGGGAGGGGCTGCAGGAAGTGGATGTGGCTTGTCTCCTAAAGTGACAAACAATCATAACACCAAGTATCCAGTAATCAGAGATGAAAATGGCAGCAAAATGTATGCTTCGCTAAAAAAAAAATCACTATACTTTACATGAATAAACTAAATTTGAATTTCCAAGGAAAGGAAAAGCATGTTTTGATATAGCTATATAGACATAATTTATTTTGAAATTGAAGCTTATTATAATGTAAGTAAGAATATTGAGTTTATATATTTTTGTTATGGCAATTAATATATAGTAAGTTTTAACCATAGGTTGGTAGTATACACCAGTAGTAGAATGCTTATATAGAATGTACACTGTCCATGGTTCAGTCCCAAAACTGCAGGAAAAACGTTGCTTCTAAAAAGTAATATTATGTATATTGACACAAACATTATGAGAATATTTTGGGCAATAATATTTCATTTATAAGTATAGAATGGCTTTTCAATTCATTCAGTACTCTAGTTAATATTATTTTAAAGCTGAACTGACATAAGTTACTTTAATTATCTTAACTAGATATACATTTTCAAATATATCTGAAAATGGTAAGCTTTAGCTTAAGATCTTAATTCATTTTTCAAAACGAACAAATCACTGTTACTGTGCATCATAAAACAAGGTAATTTGATACTCAATTCAGTGAAAATAATCAGTTTTGTTTGTAATAACTTTGGAATATGACTCTGACTTTCTTACTATACTATAAATTGCACTAAAATATATATTTAATTTATATATTGTATGAAAAGAGATAACATATAAAATATATTAAGTATTTTATATTAATAAATATATAATTAATAAGTGCAATATAATAAATATAAAAATAAATATATGTAATATACTATATATAATTTACTTCTTATAAAATTTAACCTATGAATTGAGATGCGCTAGATTTTCAAATCAGCAGGAACAATCTTTTAAAGTGATTTTTAATTATTATTTGGCTGTTGGGATGGTTTTGTTTTATGTCCTGTGTTTTGTTGAGTGAAATGTATCATTTAAGTTATTCCTTTTGGCTGTTGCTACTTTAAAATTTATTAGGAAATGAATTTATATGGCTCAATTTAGGTTTCTGGTGTTACTTCCATATGTTTCTACAGTGATGATTGACAGGAATAGATTAGACGTGAGTAATGCTGAGTGAGTAACCATACAGCAAATTAGAGGAATGGTCTGTTTCATCCCTAGAGTTTCCCACCAGCATCATGAAAGAGTGGACTGTAGAACTGTCACGACTCCACCAAAGTCATCTCCGTCTTTCTCTACCCATTACATTACAACTGCTCTTTTGCCCATTACATTCAGCTGTTTCCACTTTAAAAGTTTTTAAAATATCTTTGATCATGATCCAAATTTCGAAGTTGCAGAAATGCTCCTTAGAAATCCCATCTTGTCGGCTGCTTGGTGGACTCTGTTACTCATTCAGACTCTGCTCTTAGGATTACCTGTTTGTTGGTGATGTCAGTCTTTCAAATGGAAGGTTCATCACTATGCTCCTTTTTGCCACTGTCACTTCTGCATAGCCCTCCTAACACTTATAAATTTTTATAGTTTTAAAATTTTCTTTACTCACAAGCCTATAATTCCTTTTGACCTTCTTGCTCTTCATATTTCCTGACACAAGCATATGTCTAAATCATAGCACGTACACAAATATTTTTAAATGTGTAAAATAGTAAACCTTAAAGAAAGAGTAAAACAAAGTGATATAACAGTTTGGGTTTATTTTTAATAAATATTTTTATTGATTTTTAAAGTAGGTGAATATATCTTAATTAAAATATAATTATATCACTTCACCCCTTCCCTTTCCTCCCTACCAACCTTTCAGATATCCTTCCCTACACTCCTACTCAAGTTGTTGGCTTCTTTTTCTTTACTGTTGCTACACACAAAGCCCCACACATGCGTATAAATATATACATACAATATGGTGAGTCTGTTTTTGTCATTTGTGTATATGTGATTTGGGAACCGACAACTTTGCATTAGATAACCAATTAGAGGGCACATCCCTGGAAGAGACCAATTGTCTCTCTCCTACATCATTGGTTACCTGTCGGATAATGAGATTTTTCCCACTTCCATACTAGCATATCTATTGCCAGTGTCATTGTTGAAGTCTTGTTTGTGCAGTCATATCTGGAAGACACAGTCTCATGGCAGACTTCCTGGCCCTCTGATTTTTGCAATCTGTCTACTCTCTCTTCTGTGTTCCTGAGTCTTAGATGCAGGAGTTATGCGAGTGATGTATTTGTTGGGCATGCACTCCTGTGCTCATCAGTTCATCTCCACCATGTGTCTTGTTATGCATTCTTTTATTGGCCTCCTTTGCTATAGAAGGAAGCTTCTCTGATGAAAGGCAATAGCTACACTTATCTATGAATATAAAAGGATAAGCTTTAGAGTGTAGTTAGGTTATGCTGGTTAAGTAAATTGGAGGTAGTAAGTTATTTTCTTTGATCCCTGAGCTCACTACTCCCAGGTATGGCTAGGTTTCTAGTACTAGGCATGATTTCCTTCCTGTTGAGTTGACCTTAAGTTCAATTAGACAGCTGTTGGTTAGTGATAACATGTGAACCTCACTATTGCACTCTTAGTATCTTGCTATGGCTGGCTGTAGGTATGGCTCATAGACTTCATAGTTTGATAGGACTGTGATTGCTTCTCTCCCTTTGCAGCTTGAATAGCACTTTCTTGTACAATGGAAACTAGACTATAGGAAGGAAGCTTTCAGTCTACATCCATCTCAGATCATCATGAAAGAGACTTGCATCCTATGTGTGCAGTATGTTCCACAATAGGGTCTTATCTTCAAGCTCTAAGAGACAACCAGGGGCTAACCCAGTATCTTATATTGTTTTAGGAGTCACTTGAATGACTCTGACCAACAACCAGAGTGGAGGTTTTTCATGTTGCTTCCGGTGCCGTTAGACAGTCTATGGTTGCTGTGGGGAGCAATGTCAGCCCAAGTGGCAGACATCGTGTGTGTGTGTGTGTGTGTGTGTGTGTACATGTAGATTGTATAATAATAAAGAATGTGTTTCTTTGAGGCCTTATCAACAACCTTTTTATTATTTGTCCCTCCTTCTTTATCCTTTGCAATTGACCTTCTTCTCCCTCCACAATACAGTGTCCCCCTGTAGTTCTTGTTCCCTCCCTTCCTATCTTCTATATTCTTTCTTTCCCCTCAAGTCCCCCAACCCATGATCCCATTCTATCTTCCTATGTTCTACAGACACTCCTTTCTTTACTTACATCTGAAGATTTGGAGCTTGGAACAGCAGATGATAGTTGATATGTGGAGTTTGTCTTTCTGTGTCTGGACCACCTCACTCAGAATAATCTTTCCTAGGAACAGACACTCTCCTGCAAACTCCATAATTAAAGAGAGAATGAAAAGGATAAAAATAAGGAAAAAAAATCAAGGTTTCTTCCTTCTTTTTCTTTTTTTTTTTTGGAAGGGGGGTTCGAAACAGGGTTTCACTGTAGCTATCAAGCCTGTCCTGGGGTTTCTAAACTTTATAGACTATCTCTGTAACAATCATTTAAGTGTTGAAAGAAGAGCATTATTTGTCAAAAATCTTCAGTAAATAACATTAGAAGAGACTAGTTTTATCTAATATGAAATAAAGCATTAAAATTCATGATGCTATTATTGAATCCTTTCTTCCCTTACAGAAAATTTTATTAAAAATCAAGTAGCATTGATTACTTTCATTGATCACCCATACATCAAATCACCAGAAATATTTACTACCTTTAAATATTTTGTTAAGTACACAGCAGAGCTTCTAAACATGTTAAAGAAAATTTACACAACTGGAAAAAATAGTAGTAATATTTATGAGACACACTAGCTCAGATACAAGGAAAACCATGCCTCTATGGGCATGCACTTTCTAGACATGAATTAAGCAACACATAGAGCCTGTATTGTTAATTTATTGAAATGACAATAAATGCTAAAAAACATGAACAGCAAACTATTAATATGGGAAATCAGATATAAAATATCCTAATCAATTTCTCCCTTAGGTGTTTAACCCTCTTTACTACAAAAAAAATATGTAACTTTTTTTTATAAAGTGGTTGCTTAGAAAAGGTTGGAAATGTTGTTTTGAGACTAGAAAGATGGTGCAGCAGTTCAGAACACTTGTTAATTATGCAGAGACCCAGGTTCAGTTCAGAGCACAAACATGGAAGCTCACAACCACCAGCAATGCCAGTTTCAGCAGATCCAAGGCCTTCTTGTAACATCAGTATGCACCAGGCACATATACAGTCTACATAAACATATGCAGAAGAAACACATCACATAAAATAAACATAAAAAACTGTTTTATTATTATTGCATTCAATAACTTAGCATTCCTTTTTAAAGCAAACAGAATTTAAAATATTTATTTTGTATTTATAATATCTACATAGAACATTTGCACTGCAATACTTAATAAGGGAAGAAAGTCACTTCCCACATCATTATAGTGTTACTACAGAAGGCCGCTCAGCCATCGTGTGGGATACAGGTATGTAATACTGCAGTTTGATTACTGACATTGCATATTTAGAAGTAGTTTCTTTTATTAAAAAAGATATTTTTTTTTAAATTTTATTTTGTGTGTAGGATTGTTTTGCTCACATGCATGTTTGTGTGCCAAGTGTCTGCCTGAGCCTGCAGAGGACAGAAAAGAATGTCTGATCCCTTGGAACCAGTGTTATGGAAGGTTGTGAGTCACCCAGTGAGTAGATGCTGGCAATCAATCCTGATTCCTCTATAAGAACAAGTAATCTCACAGTCAAGGTCCAGGGAGTCCAGTTAAAGAGACTGAAGAGAAATTATTTGAGCAAGGGGGAGGGTGTCAAGACCATGATGGGGAAACCTGTAGAGATAGCTGAATTAAACTCATGGGAACTAAAGAACTCTAGACCGACAGCTGTGGAGCCTGCGTGGACCGAGCTGGGTCCTCTGCTTGTGGGAGATAGTTGTGTGGCTTGGTCTCCTTGGGGGGACCCTCAGCAGTGGGACCAGGATCTGTCCTTGGTACATAAACTGGCTTTGGGAGTCCATTTCCTGTGGTTTGATGCCCCTTGGCCTTGATGCACAGGGGAGGGGTTCGATCCTGTCTCAACTTAATGTGCCAGACTTTGTTGACTCCCCATGGGAGGCTTTACCCTTTTGGAGGAGTGGATGGGGGGATTGGTTTGAGAGGAGACTGGACCAGAGCAGGAGAAAAGGTGGGAGGGGATGGGTATATAAGATAAGAAAATAAATAAAATTAAAAACAAAAAAGAAACCACAAAAACAAACAAAAAACCCAAATGACCTCAGCAACTGGGCCACCTCTCCAGACCCAGTCATTTTCTGATTATCACACAATGGCTGCAATTGCCTGTCCCACCAACCAATGGAGGTGGAAGGAAACTTCTTCCCTGGAGGCTTGTGATATATATATATCCTGTGCCCCACAGTGCTCCACATCTATGTCTTTCCATTGCACTCATCTTACGAAAATGTCACTTCCTATTATTGGACAGTCAATGACTCTCAATTTGTGTGAGGATATAGGATATGAAGGCATAGTTCTTCTAATATTTGGAAGTCTGGGTTTCTGTCATAGGAGAAATATGTTCTCACTTGGACCTTGAAAACCTGCTTACACAGAGCCTTGTAAGGACTATGCCGCCAGTCTTTTAATCCTCCTTCCCTTTAGCTAGAGTCTTACCATTTCTGCTCTTTGTCCTTCTAAATTGTGGTCTTGAACTCCAATCCTGAAGAGCAGGAAAGGAACAAATACCATTCTATGTAAGACTGGGGGGCGGGGAGCATTGGGTTCTTCAGAGTTTCTGGACTGGTTGAACCCTCTTCGCCCTCCCCATTCTTGGCATTTCATTTAAGCAAACGCTAAGAACATCTTCCACTCTCATGTTCAATCCTACCCTTTCATGTCTGTTTGGTGTTATCTTCTTCAGTGGCATTTTCAAATGTCTTAAATTGCGCAGCCCACAGGACTGGCTTGACTGAAAGCATGTGGTTACCATGGTACTCAAAAGGCAGTTTCCAGAGAGAAGTGGATCTTCTCTACAAACAGAAGTAAAAACTGAAAATAGACAGAGTGACATATTTTTCTCTCCAGAATTTGAGGACAAAAAGTACAGTATATGTTAGAAAATGCAACGTCTAATTTTTGATTTTAAGCTTCCTTACTACTTTAAACCCAATGCATTTATGACTTTTAATCATGACACTGCCCAGTGAATGAGTGGTGTGGTTAATCCTATAGCTCAGTCTGCTCTGGATGTATATATAAGCACCTTCATGAAATTCTTCATCTGATACTCATGGGCCGTCACCACACTCCTCCTAGGTTTCTTCCCACATCCGTACTATTTTCAGATAAAGGCAACATATGGGAATCAAGCTACATAGAGAAATCACAGTGAAAATTCTAGAAGGTTTGAGCTGGTTGAAAATTTGTCTAATCTTCTCAAATTGTGGGTAAAGAAAGAAAAAGAAAAGAGATGGTTATCTGAGCTACCCAGTTAAATGGTTGATTGAAATAAAGCCAGCACTTGTACTTACATGTAATTATTTTTCTCTTGTGTCTAGATTCTGTATTCCTTTTCTAACCATTAATAAGAGTTCCATCAAAGTCTAGGCTAAAGGAGTTGACCCTCTAAATATCTGCTCTTGAAATTAACAGTACAATTTTGCATTTGAGGCATCTGTTCTTAGCAGTGTCTAGGAGATTGGGATGGTTTAAAATGTCTTTATTTCTCAGATTGCTCAATCTAGAAAAATTCTGCTGGAAATATTAACAGCTGAATTCACTGTCTTTAATTGATATCTGTAATGGGGACATATATGACATACTTATAAAAAAACTAATGTCTTGATGAAATTGGGAAACCATCATCCAAGTTATTTTAAAAGTTATATTGTCCATGGAATAATCACTGCATAGATGATTAATTACATTTGGATATAATAAAAGTATAAGTTTTTTTATCATTTCTATTTAACCATGTTTTCATGTTACTGGTGATACTTTGTCACCTCCAGTTGACTCAAGTGGTTATATTAGAGTCACTAAGACATGCTTTTCCATCTTCATCCTTCAAGCTGTACGTCTTGATGGCTGGCATGTGGGTAAATGAACGATACGTTGTAGGGACTACAAATACTTATTGATAACTTAAGCCAACAGAAACTTTCAAGTTTGTTTTTTGTAACTCTAATCCAAAATAGAGTCATGTTTTCTTAATCTGCTTTTGTCTGGATATTTATCATATCCTCAGATGGGAAAATAAGGATGATACTTATTTTCTAGTACTTCGAAGAGGCCGTATCCAGTACTCATTTTACCACCCAGCTATACTTCTGTTCTAAGCTTGCCACTATCACTTACCAATGAGAGTCCATGAAATATTGACCACTTCTCTGTAAAGTATCAAAATTTTAGTCTGTTTCTACCTCTTTGCCATTTTGCCTCCTGCTTTCTTTCCCTTCTACACCACTGTTGAGAAGTGCTTTCTGAAATTACTAGAGTACCATCCCTACGTAGCATGTCTTTTTAAAACAATCTTTCTTACCTTGGCTTTGGAAGTTACATTTTATTTTTACAAACTTTTTAAAAACTTCTTGTTTTCTCTTTTTCCTGGAACATTTTGTTTCTCTAACAAATTCCTTGTGGGAGTTCAATGAGACATGCTCAGATTTGTCGTCACTCTGCGTCAATATTCCACAACCCATAGTAAACTGGTGGTGTAATGTGCAAATTCCTCCTGCCATAAAGTCACAACACTCAAAGCAGTTAGTTTTCCCTTACACCTCTTTTATGAAATGTTTCTGTTCCTCTCTTCCCAACTCCCCCACCCCCTTTGCTTTTTTGAGACAAACTTTGTAGCTTTTTAGCCTGTTCTGGAACTAGCTCTTGTAGACCAGGTTGGCCTCCGACTCATAGAGATCTGCCTGCCTCTGCCTCCCAAGTGCTGGGATTAAAGGCATGTCCCACCACCACCTGGCTTTCTTCCCAACTCTTAATGAATTAGCTTTGGTGTCCTTTAGATAGTTTACTTGAATTTGTGGGACTCTTTCTTCACTTTGTTTATTCTTTGTTTTTTAGTAATTAGTAAATTGTTGACATCCTTTGTACATTGAAAGAAAGTCATGCCAATCAGAATATAAGAATTTCAAGTTTAGTAGAAACAATATTAGTTTGTTAAGTATAACAAACACTAAGATTTCTTGAATATACTTGTTTAAGGACTTTTTAAACTATAAATAAACTTTCCATATTGACTATCAATCATAAGAGGAAGAAAAAATAAGTTATATTTGACTATATCTTCCAAATATTAAGAGATTCATTCTAAAACAACATATCCTGAAAACTATGACGAAGTCATATCTTTACAAAGTTAAATATCTTTTAACAAAATAAAATTAATGTGATAATGATTTTTAATAGTCGTCTTTCAAACTTAGTGAAAACATCCTGGGAACAAAGTGGCATGGTATTTAATGTACTATTACCTTAACATGACATTTAAGTATGAGTCTCAGTTAAATGCTAATCTAATGTTTGACAGTTTTGCTAGCATTAACTTATTAATCTAAGGAAAGCCGAAGTCATGTGTCTTCTTCATTTGCTTTCTGTCTTGTTTTTAGTGAAAAAAAATCTCTCTCTGAGCCCAGAACTCACTGCCTCAGGTAAACTGGCTGGCCAGTGAGGTCCTAGGATTCTCCTGTATCTACTCCATATCTCCTGCACTAGGGTTACAGGTGAATACTTCCATGCATAACATTTGTGTAGGTTTTGTTGATCCAAACTCTTGTCCTCAGACTTGCACAGTAAGCAATTTACCCACTGAGCAATTTTCCAATCCTTCATTAATCATCTTAAAATTAACAAGTCTACAAGTCTACTTGTTTCACTAACCGTTCCCAAAAGTATATATACTATCCAATCAAAAATTGAAAATGTTATAGTATTTTGAATTTTCCTCCACACAACATGATAAATAAAATCAGGAGGTATATATTTGTCCAGTAAGTAATTTCTTTTTAGCACCATATGACAGTTAATTAGCATTTTTCTAAACTCAAGGGATGCAATTTCTTCAATCCCAATAGAACTTGTTAGAGAAAGAGCTCTGATAATCACATTTGGTTTCACAGAAGTGTAAAATTTAGAATCTTATTTTCACAGAAAAGTTATACCATCTGTCTACATGTTAATTTATTGCCTCAAATGCATTAACTTTTTTACACCTTTTATTTATCACATAAAGTTTGGCATTGTTCACATATTAACCCCTGTGTTCCTAAAATACTTTTGGAGAACTTTTATTATAAGAAATCTGAGTTATGATTTAGCTTAAAAAAAGAGTATTGATGTAATATTCCCTATGAAATCTATATTACAGATTTTAATTTTCAAGAGAAATGTAAACAGAGGGAATTTCTTATATGATCCTAATAAATGTTTTAGTATTCTTCTTTTTCTCAGTTTTATAAAAAATAAATATTTATTAACTATAATAAATATTAAATAGCAATTCGCAATAGTAAGATGAGTTGTTTTCTAGTGCTTCCTGGGAAAAAGTCAGATGGCTAATGCCCATCCCTCACCCTCTAAAAAACAAATGAAAGACATTCTCCAAGTCATTTGCGGAAGTGTCTAGACATAGAGAAGAAGGATGTGACTCTGGAGCAGTGCTGGCCAAGAGAGAGCATAGAGAATACCATTTTACACTGTGCTTTTGAGTAGGTCCCAAACATACTGCAGCAGTGTGTGGACTTCACACATCTGTGAGCATACATAACTGCAAACTGCAAAACCGAGAGGTGCTAGAATAGGTTACTTTTAGAGAATGGGGTGAAAAAGGGTGAAAAGAGATTTTATTTCATAAAGTTATAATTGTAAATTTCTGGTGGAATGAGCCAGACATCTTCTCTGGATAGCTATGTCAAGAACAACAAGAATAAAATATGTGAAATATGTGTTCATTGTGCCTTGGCAATGAAATGTTGCAAGGTGTCTGAGAATAATGGAGGTGAAATATCAGAATCAAATTTTTATCAAATTGTAGCATATCCTGTATATTTTGAGTTAAAATGGTCATCCAATCACTCAAAGATACATTAGTCTAAAGATAAAGAGAGGCAATGCTTCAACTTTTACATGAACATCCCAACACATCATGTATCATTAGTAAAGAAATATCAAGATAAGCAATCTTTGGATCTAAGAAAGACCAAACTGAGTTTAAAATGATTGCTTAATAGATGGATAGGACATAGATTCTGTACTCTATTGTACTATAGAGGATGGTTGCTTTGGTAACAGCAGTAATAAAAGGAGGAGAGAGAAACTGAACAAGTTCAGAATACAAAGTTTAGAAATATACAGAAATCAAGGGGGAAAGACCCTTCTTTTTTAAGACTAAGTTATTCTTTTGAAAATATTTTTTGAAATATTTTTTTGAAAAATATTCTATAAGCCATGATGAACACAAGTGAGACAAATGGCAAAGAGAACTGTCTAGAGTATTGGTTCTAAACCATAAAGTTATTTTTCATATCCAAAGAGCAGTCAGGTTTCCCTTTGGATTTGAGAAGGAGGGGAAGAGGAGTGGGGGGAGGGGGAGGGAAATGGGAGGCTGGGAGAAGGCGGAAACTTTTTTTTCCCTTTACTCAATTAAAAAAAGTTATTTTTCATTGTTGTTTTGTAACTATGCTTTTGCTACTGTTATGAATTGTAAAGTAAATATCAAATATGTAGGATGGTCTTAGGTGACCCCTGTGAAAGGGTAGTTCCAACCCCCAGAAGAGTTTATGACCCACAGGTTGAGAACCTATTGCTCTAGCTAGACAGCTTAGTCTTAAATTGTTTCTGATCAAGCTTGAGGAACTGAGTTCAGATCACTAGTTGAAAATGGTAATCAGTGCCTATAATCCCAGACCAGATGGAATGCAGGGAAGGCAGAGTCAGTAAACTCTGAAACAGAGACCCTATAGTAGTAGTTAAAATAGGTGGAGATTAATAGAGGAAAACACCTACACTGAACTCTGGCTTATACACATATGCACACACACACACACGTGTGTGTGCACACACATACAAATGAACACACATGCACAAAGAGAGAAGATTCATCAAACATTGCCAGATGATAATGAAAAAGTCCCAAAATATGATATTAACATAACTAAGATAACAGAATTTGTTATTGATCATTTTTGTTTAAGGCAGATTCTCAATATCCAGCCCAGGTTGGCTCATACTATGATCATTCCCGTCTCAGCATTTTCAGTGCTGGAAAATAAAGCATGCACTACGACACCAAACAACTCAAGTTTTTCTTATTTATTTGCCACAAGTTCTATGATCGAGCAATTAGTTTTTTATTTTCTTAATGTGTCTTTAGAATAACTGTTCTTCTTGATTGCAAATCTGGGGTTTTGAAAGATAACTGTCCAAGATAACTGATAATATAAGATAGGTCAACATTTTAAGTGTCTACTGATAGAATAACCCCAAGCTAGAGTCCATAATGACCACAATAAAAGAAAACAGAAAGAAAGTATGCAAAGAACAGGTCATCTTATGAAGAAGACAGAGAAAACCTGCCATAGAAATGAGACTGATGTATTCTTAGAAGATTACCTTCTTAAGGATCAACCATGACATACAAAATGCTATGCAAAAACTTAAGGGGTTAAGTTGAAAAATTAATATATATATATGAAATCTCCCATTTTTAGTCTAATATTCAACTGAGTACTGGAAATAAAGTAAAAACCTGCTATAAACTTTGAAATAACATATAAATAAAATGTGATAGTTGAATGCTCAAGGTAATTTGTTAATCTTATTTTAAAAACTATATTATTTCATTTTACATACCAATCCCAGTTCCCAGTCCCTCCCCTCCTCCTGTATCACTAAGGTATTCTACCAAATATTTACAGAAGTAGTAATATTGTTTTTAATAGACTCTTATAAAAAGTAATAACTCTAATGCTATGGAATCATTACTCTCTTGATAAAAAGTCTGACAGGCAATCCAAGATAGCAAAGCTTCAGGATGTTTATCCTCAGCACAATCAACAAAATTATATTTATCTAAATAGTTATGAGTTTGTGTGGTTTACTCATGTAAATTATGCCTTAATACTGTATTGTATATTCCCCGCAATGAGTACAATGGAAAGAAAGAAGGTAGATGGGTCAGGAGGGAGGGAAGGAGATAGATTCAGAGACAGATGGAAACAGAAATCAAAACAAAGAGACAAGTTGAAGAGAGAGAAAGGATCAACATTGTGATTGTGAAAACCACAGAGCCCAATGACCTGAGCTAGTTGGGGGAGTTCATGGACTCTGGACTGACAGCTAGGAAACCTTCATGGTACCAAACTGGGCCCTCTGAATGTGCATGACAGTTATGTGTCTTGATCTGGTGGGAGGGGGCTGGTAGTGGCAGCAAGACTTATCCTTTGTCCATGAACTGGCCTTTTGGAGCCCATTTCCTTTGGTGAGATACTTGCTCAGTCTTGACACAGGAGGGAAGGGCTTGGTCCTGTCTCAACTTGGTATACAAGACATTGTTGACACCCCAAGGGAGGCCTTATACATTCTGAGGAGTGGATGGAGGATGGAATGAGGGGGAGGTGAAGGGTGGGAGAAGGGGAAAGAGGGAGTGCTGGGGTTGGTATGTAAAATGAAAAAAAAATTTAAGTAAAAAAATTGGGGGTGATGATAAATAATTGCATCTAATACTCTATTAAGTCTATGGTGTATTGTTATATAAACTGGAATAAACTCAGAGAGAAAACAAGCAGACCAAAAAGCAAATCAACAAAACCAGAAAAACATACTTAGCGAATCAGAAATGCTCATATCTGTTAAAAATCCACTCAGTAAAATCATTGATATATCAATTTATTTATTTACTTATTTTTAGATAGAATCCAAAATAATAAGATTCTCATATGATGCAACCTCTTTAGAAAATCAATTTGGAGATGATCCTATTTCCAATCGCAAAATATGTACAACTGCAGTGATTATTCTTTTGTTGCTGTGTTAAAACATCACAACAGGTACAGCTCATAGAAGGAATTGTTTATTTGAGCTCATGATTCCTGAGGGATAGAGGGTATCATGACTGGGAGGCATGGCAGCAGGCAGATACTGTGTCTCGAAAAGGAAGCCTGAGACCTCATATCTTCAGTAGCAAGAGCAGAGTAGAGCAAGGTAGAACAACCTTGGGTTTTTAAACCTCACAGCCCTCCCTAAAGGAACAGACTTCTGCCATCAAGGCCCTCTTCAACTTCCCAGTGTCATGAATTGGGTAACAAGTATTTGAATATGTGAGCCAATGAGGGGTATATTTTTACAAACCACTCTAGTAACATCCATTAAGTACCACTCACTTGACTAAACTTTGGGGTAAATAGACAGTTAATTCTACTACTTGTGACTAAACTGGTTCTGTATCTGAAACTGTATGCCAAAACTATATGCAATGTTTACTAAAGGGCTTGAACAGGAAGGTCCAAATGGTGCTACCTGAGGTAATCAAAACCTTGATGGAATAGATGAGTGTTTATATCAGTGGACTGAACTACGTGAGTCCATCCAACACTGTAAGCATACTCTACAACCCTGAGGCTCTGTACACAAGCCATCGATGTCTTAAGCTTAATATTACTCACAAAAAGTTTTAAGGAATTCCTAGTGCATGATTCTATTTCTGCATGATTATTAGCTCATGGAACATGCAATCCTCATGTTTCATTGTAAGTCAAAAGTGATTATCCTTCATACAAGGTTTTATAAATGGTCTGGAGAAAATATTGGCATCATAGCAATCTACTCGTGCTATTTATAAGAGTATATCCATTGTGAAAAATCTCTTGGGCTTATCTTTTCTATGGAAATGTTTCTGTGTGGGCAAGACATTTGAAGAAAATCTTTAAAATATCCCAAAATTTCTGCCAAAAGCCAAATCAATAGAAGTCATGAATAAAATATAAGCGTATAAACTACAGTTTTAGACTCCAATTAATCTACATGCCAGTTCAATTACAAGTGTTAAATTGACGTTAGTAGATCAGTCATGAACTGTAGATTGAAAATAAACATATTGAAATATTTTTCAACATAATATATTAGTATATGTGTTAATAAAGATTTTAAGGTAGAAAATATACAATGTATTTATTTTATACTACTTAATACTTACCAAGGTTGTTATGCTTCCTTTTTATATAAGATGAAATGTAAGTTAAGCTAAAGTTAATTTATAATAACATAAAGAGTTAATTTGATATCAAGACCATTTAAAATGCAAGAATCTTTATGGCCAAATCTAGCAAGCAAATGTATATATAAATCGTCATATAGTGGGATGTGAGGAATGGAGACTATGTGTGCTCTTTTCTTGTCCTGTTTCAAATTATTGATTATTGTACGATTACTATTAGTTTTTTCACTCACTCAAGTCTACCTGGGAAGTGATAACAATATTAGCCACTTGAATATTTTACTAACATACCTATCTTATTCAGGAGTAAACTTAGAACATGCCAAACAACCTGTAGGAGACAAAATTACACAAATGGGTAGAGAAAACATAGTTTATTAGTAATGTAGCTCAGGTATAATTGAATGACTTCTTTTGTAAGAAATTATCTCTAACAAAGCTGGCAAAAATTAGACTTGCCATGTTGATTTACCGATTTGGTAGATAGGCTCACTGAGATAATTAGAAGATAAATTTTGAATCACATTTGCAAATATAGTTATAGTGGTTAGTTTTGACTGTCATCTTGGCACACTCTAGAATTAACTGGGAGGGGGCCCTCAATAAGGAACTGTCTAGATTGGCTGTAGCATGCCAATGGCGAAGTTTCTTAATTGGATTAACAGTGCTGGAAGACCCAGGCTGAATGTGGGCAGCCCCATTTCATGAGCTTGGCTTCAGACCAAGTGAAAATGAAAGATCCAGCTGAGCACTAGCATGAATGCACCTATTGCTCTCTTCTGGATGCAGACTTAATGTGATTGGTTCTCTCAAGCTATGACTTCCTGCTTGGTGGACTGGAACTTGGCATGCTCCCCAAAGTTGCTTTGTCAGAGTATTTTATCACAGCAACAGAGAGCGTGAAAATTTTCTGTAATGGTTTTGTTTCTTGAATAATTTTTTTCTGTAGATATTATTATATTTATTAGTTACTCTTTTGGTTTCATACAATATGTTTTTATCACATTCACCTTTTCTCCAATTCTTATCAGATCCATCCCTTCCCCTACCCACTCAACTTTGCTTAGGGTCCTCATTTTTGAGAAACATATCAAGACTAAAATGTGCTGTTCACATATCTTTGTATGTGTAGTTCTCTACGGACACAATTGAATTACCAAGGATTGTACTCTTAAAGAAAACTTTCTCTCTTCCAAGGAAGCTAACAATGCAAATAGCAAACTATGACTGGATTGGGATTTCATGCCCAATATCTACTGTCACATGACCATGTCTAAAAGAGCAGTAAATCCATGCTTAGATTTGGTCTGGCTTTGGATTGCATGGGCCTAGTACATACATATCAACTGTGAGTTAATATGTGTAGCTTTCCTGCTTTTTCAAGGAAACAGTTTCCTTGTAGGTGTTCGCTGCCTTTGACTCTTAGACATACTTTGGCATGCCTTTGTCAACAATCTCAGTTTGGGGATGAGGAGCTGCAGTTTATGTTTCGTTTAGGACAGGACTTTCTTCTGTCTCCTGTTCTCCTCACCTGGCCAGTTGTGAGTCTCTTTATTAGTCACAGTCTACTGAAAATAGAAATTTTTCAGATAAAAATTGAGAGATGTATTGATCTAGTAATATTACAATAACTCACTAAAGGTTAGCAGAATAACAATAGTAGGTACTCTTCTAGGTCCTATGACCTATCTAGCCATAGGTGCCTGATCCAATAATGTTGCCAGCTTGGGACAGGTCTTAAATCCAATGGAAAGTGGTTGGTTACTCTCATGACTTCTTGTGCCACTATTGCACCAACAGGAATGTCTTGTCAAGTCAGTCATTGCTATTGCTCACCTGATTTACATCTGGTTAAGACTGACGAATATGTTTCTTCTTTGGTAGATAACATAACATCTTCCAATGTTATTAAAGCTAGTTAGTAGGAATTAGGCTTCCAGATATCAAGTGTCAGCTTGATATTTACATGATACGTTATTCAAGTGTGTGGTGTTTCAGCAATAGGGTCTTACCATCAAGTTCTGTAGAGTAACTAAGAGCAATTGCAATAGCATTTAATTTGGGGAGTCCATAGGCCCACTTCCGAACAACTTCAAAAGAAGTTACCCATTCCTTGCGCTGGTATTTTAGTTGTTATTCTTTGCTTTTGAGTAGAGGTATGTAAACTTTGATGTATATATTTTAAGAAGTTTCTACAAGAGTAAATTTTAATATTACTCCTTTGAAAGTTCTTTAATGGTATTTATCCCTTTCTATGCCTTCCTTTATCCTGCCTTCTTCTCCCTATTCCAACTAAACCATTCCTTTTCTAACACTCTCTTTGAACCATAACCAAAGAGTAGTTTAATATATTCAATGACTTTTCTTCTGTTTTCCAAAATGAGCCTCATCAAGACTCAATATTCATATAGAATCTATGAGTGAGTATGAAAACAAACTCATTTTTAGATAATATTTGATTTCATTGAATATATTTATTTATATTTATTATTCATTCATTTATTTATCTATAGCAACATGTTTATTTGCAGTTTTAGAGAAAACTTTTTGTTTCAATATGATTCTTTAGATAACAGTTATCTGTTAAAAGCTATGTTAAAAGTATTAGGGGGGAGGAATAGGACCAAACTAAGCCCTCTGAATGTGGGTGACAGTTCTGTGGCTTGGGCAATCTGTATGGCCACTGGCAATTGGACCAGGCTATATCCCTTGTGCATGAACTGGTTTTTGGATCCCATCAACAATGGAGGGATTTCTTGCTCAGCCTCGATACAGGGGCAGGGAAGTTGGTCCTGTCTCAGCTTGATATGCCAGACTTAGTTGACTCCCCATGGGTTTGTAAGATTCCACCAATATGTAAATATTCCACCACTCAATTTTCATCTTCTTTTATTTATTTATTTAGGACAGGCTCTTTCCACATCTACCAGGCTGCCTTCGAACTTGTAGCAATCCTCCTGCTTCAGCCTCCTGGGTGTTGTAATTTTAGGCGTGCTACCACACCTGTAAAGTTGCATAATATAAATGGATTAATTGTACACTATGTGAATTATGTCTCACTAAAGCTTATATTAAAAGAAGAATTATCCATCCACAGCAACAGCAAAAAAGTATTAGAGGCAGGAAACAAAGTTCAATTTTAAAGTTAGAAAAACATGGGTAATTTAGGTAGAGTATACATAGCAGAAAACATTCTATTGCTTTTTAAATATTCCATAAATAATTAAAGCATACAAATGAAGCTGTATAAATTATTTAGTAGCACGTATTGAAATGGGATTAAGAGCATAAATATTAAGAAAATGAAAAGTCGAATATGTCAGGACTCCCTGTTACTAGGACATAGAATAACTAAATAGGGCATACCACTATTACTGGTATTTATAGACAAAGCAGGATCTACAACCTTCGAAAGCCATTTAGAAGAATATGAGACCTAGTTTAGCTGTGATTTGTTATAACAATAAGTCCAAGTTAAGGCTGGCCCAACAAAAACTAGTCTTTCCCCCAGTCATGACGAAGTAGCTTATAAGGATATCCAGGTGTGCATAGACACTCTGATTTCCTAATTTGTCTTCTAAAAATGTATGTGGTATTTCTATTTCCTCTTCATTGCTTTTAGAATGCTGTGGATTATGTATTTAGGGTCTCTCATAAACACAGCGCTATTCACACTGATCATAACTCTTGTGTAAATTTTGGTTTACTGTGTCTCTTTCAACGAAGGCATTGATCTCTTTATATTTTCAACTTTTCAGAGAGGACTACAGGATCTTCCCTATTCTCCCACCCACTTAGTTGTAAAATCTTCCGGTGACCTAGTGAGTACAGGGTTTTGATTAACACCCCTGCTCCTTTTCTTACCAATAGCCACCCAGCTTCTCTCTCAGATTCTTAGTAAGAATGGACCAAGGTTTACTAATTGTTTTCAGTGTTTGGAAGTTTCAACTCTGATTTTTTTTTATTGCTTTGTTCTTTTCAAACTTTATTGTGCCTATCCCATTTTTTTCTGTCTTCCCTGCTGTTTGCTTTAGGCTCAATTTGTTTTTCTTCTTATAATATCTTGAGACTAAATGTTGGCTATGTGTTTTATATGTTTCTTTTTTAATAAATGAAGTTAAAGTGGGAAATTTCCCTCTAGACCGAGATCTTCAGCAAGGCGATGCAACACTTGCTTAGTATGACCTAGAGCTGGAATCTACCCGAGGCACCAAAGTTAATAAAAAAAAGTTATTTTTTCTCATAAATTCTGCTTTTTCTGTGAGTAAAAATGGTAGCAGGGAAGAAAACAAAAACTGCAGCTCTGTGGGTGAAAAAGGAAAAGTTTATTCCAAAGTTCTAAGGCAAGAGGCAAAGGAAATGGGAATGGGAGAAACGGGATTTGTGAAGAGGGATTGAGGGAGCCTAAAGCCTAGCGTTGACCTTGACAAGTTAGTAGCCACAGACTTTTGTTAAATATAGGGTTCCCTGCCCTGTGGAAAGTCCAAGGTCCTCCCCCCCCTCCATCCATGTCTAGGAAGGTGGACATCCAAACTGAGTGGGGGGAGGGGGAGAAGGGTGGGAGGAGGGGGAGGGAAATGGGAGGCTGGGAGGAGGCGGAAACTTTTTTTCTTTTCCTTTTCTCAATAAATAAATAAATAAATAAATAAATAAATAAATAAATAAATAAAAATATAGGGCCTATAGTTCCTCTTGACACAGCCCAGGTGGGTGCAGCACTTTTTTAGCAAGCTGGAACTTTCTTCAATCCCCTGAGGAAATGGTAGCTTTGATCTAAATGGCTGACCTTAGGAACAGGAATTTCTTGGCGGTCCAGATATTCTGCAGCCAGGTAAAGTAAACACTTTTTCTTAAAATTTTTGTTTCGAAAATCATTGAAAATGTCTCTTGAGATGTTGTCTTTCATTCATGTGTAATTTAGGAACATGTTGCTAACCCTTGCCCTGGTTCTATTCCATCTCCCTCTATGTTCACGACATTGTAAATCACCCATAACACATTCACACAAATCTTTTCTTTCTTAAGTCCTGGAGATTTACCTATTTGAGTTTCGATTGTTATGAGATAAAATGGTCCTTGCCTAGACGTGTGTCTGAAAGTCCAAGAAGCTTTATTTAATTTGGAGGTTGTATATTCAACCTGGTGTTCAACGTTAATTTTCTTTCTCTTTTTCTTCTTTTCCTCCTTTTAATCTTTTTAAAGGGTCTTCGTGTCTTTATCTAGATATCCTGATTCTCTGCTCTCTTGCGCCAATCCAAAAATATTTCCAAAACACGTGTTTCTTTCTTAACCAATCAGATTCCAGGAATTTTGTTTAGCAATCTTTCCGGTTCATTTGACCAATTAAGTAATATAATTTATGTTTTCTTCTGATTTTTGTTTTACAGAAAGCCCTTCGTTTTGTAGATTATTAAAATATTTAAGTCAATTGTTTTTTTTTCAGTTTTCAAACTTTTTTCCTTTTTTTTCTTTTTTCTTTTTTTTATTGAGAAAAGGAAAAAAAAGTTTCCGCCTCCTCCCAGCCTCCCATTTCC
>NW_026067938.1:83789-214465 GCF_014885135.2 Alexandromys fortis | reverse complement strand
ATTTTTTTTATTTGTTAAAGATTTCTGTCTCTTCCCCACCGCCGCCTCCCCTTTCCCTCCCCCTCCCCCAATCAAGTCCCCCTCCCTCGTCATTAAGATAAAGAGGTATTGCTAAAATCTCTTCTCAGGGCAGGAGATATCGTCCACTCCTACCCCATAGGCTAAGTCTTATACTAAAATAAACCCAGGCAGGGTCTGCTAAGGTTCTCTCTCCAGAGAGTCAGTCCATTCAATGGGCTTCTTAACAAAGATAAGGTGAGGGAATATGAATACTTTCCCAACAGAGTGCGCAGGGAAAACCCTACCCAGCATGCATCTATGCTTCTCCATAGCTACAAAGATAGAGCACCCACCAATCCCCACCACCCACTTCCCCAAAGGCTGGACTTCTCCATTTTTATACTCTAGCCCCTCAGGCCAGGTGCAATTAGGACAAAGTTGTATGAAACAGATGAATGGGGGCAGCTGGATACTCTAGGAGGAGTTTAAGCCATCAAGGATCCCAGTTGAGATAATATTCTGCAGGAAGGAATAGCCGAATGCCACTAGATGGTAGTTCAACACTCAAATGTGGACATCTATCTATAGTTCACACTAACCCCGACCAGTTATAAATTACCCTGCATAAATATTGCTTGGTACTGAAATTGTTAAGCATTTTTAAGCTTACAATTGTCTGCTCTTATTAAGAAGGCTTAAAGAGTGTTTTTTTTTTCTTCTTAGTTTTATTTTTGGTAACTGAATGGTATTAATGCCATAAAATCTTCACACAAAAGGACTGCTTAGAAATAAGACCTAAGAGAGTCATGTGAGTTCTTGGGTTGCCACGACACTTATTTGTTGGTTCTTTTCTTCTCTGATTTTTGTTTTAATTCCTTAGAACATAATCCCTTACACAAAACACAGCATTCCTCTGCAGGTAATCTTACTAATTCTTTGTAAAAAGAAATGAAGATTTCCTGATTTTCTGACTTGATCTCATTGTTTCTGTGGCTTTGCCAAAGGTAAAAAGAAAGAACTTGAAGTCCCAGTTTTTGTCTGATTTGTGTTGTACTTTTATTTAGTAATTTAAATAAGCTCCAATTTGAGCTTTTAGTTAGAATCTGGTACACACATGCTCTCACACACACTTCACACACAGACATACAGTACATACTCTCTCTCTCTCTCTCTCTCTCTCTCTCTCTCTCTCACACACACACACACACACACACACAGAACATCACATCAATACACCCACATACACTGCAACCCCCCACAGCACATACCCCACATTCTACATTCTCTCTGTCTATCTGTCTACCTGTTTCTCTCTCTGTCTCTCTCTCTGTCTCTGTGTCTCTGTCTCTCTCTCTCTCTCTCTCTCACACACACACACATAGAGCATATCACATTAATACACCCCCTACACAGCACCCCACACAGCACATATACTCCACATTCTACATTCTGTCTGTCTGTCTGTCTACCTGTTTCTCTCTCTCTCTCTCTCTCTCTCTCTCTCTCTCTCTCTCTCTCTCTCTCTCTCTCTCCCACACACACACACACACACACACTCCTAGGTTACCAGGGAAGGTTGTTTTGCCAGCTATTTTCTTTTAAACTTAGCATCAAGCTAAGCTTTTTGATAACATGCCAAAAAAAAAAAATCTCTTTTCAATGTTTTGAGTCGAGTTGAAATAATCACCCTAAATATGTATTAGCTGTTAGGAATAGAAGTGTAATCTATTTTTAAAGTACTTTAATCTCTTTGCACCAAAGTGATTTGAAGCCCTTCCTTTAAGTTACTGATAATGGGGGAAAACAAAGCAAGCTAACTAACAGTCATCTGAAATTCCCCACAAGCTTTTCCAAGACCAGGTCCTCTAAAGAGGGCATTTAATCAGAGGAGTTATTGGTGCCACCAATAACTGAGTAGTGCACTGGAAGACAGTACTAGCAAATAGAATGATAGTGATTATTGAGTGTCTACCTGGCACTTGTCTGTATTTTGTTCCATAAGTTGCTTTGAAATGGTTTACACCTATTCTCTGATTTCCATCTTGCTGTAAGAACAGAAGGCATTTGATTAATAATTTCACATTACTATCAAAGTTTTTAGATTGCTCTGAGAATAAAAGAGAGGTTAATTATCACTACTATTATTATGATGATGAAGAAGATAATGATGCTGAAACAAGATTTCATGTAGCCCAGGTTAATGTCAAATGTGCTATGTAGCTGAAAATAACCTTGTACTTCAGAGTCTCCTGAAGAATGGGGGCTAGCAATTTAACTGAGGGCTTCATACATGCTAAAGAAATACTCTAAAAACTGACCAGATTCCCAATCCCCCTTAAAAATATTTAAAAAGCAGAATATTGGTCAAATAAGAGAGATAATTACTAGCCGGGAGGTGGTGGCGCACGCCTTTAATCCTAGCACTAGGGAGGCACAGGCAGGCAGATCTCTGTGAGTTCGAGGCCAGCCTGGTCTACAAGAGCTAGTTCCAGGACAGGCTCCAAAGCTACAGAGAAACCCTGTCTCGAAAAACCAAAAAAAAAAAAAAAAAAAAGAGAGAGAGAGAGAGGGGGGGGGGAGAAAGATAATTACTATGATGTAATTGGTGCTCTGAAGTTATTTTTCAAACTTTTATTCATTTCAGTTTTTAAAATGTTTTAATAGATTTACAAATTTGAGTATAGAGACATTTGGTATTATTACAAATTCAAAGGTATTCTAGACTCTAACCCATGTCAAGGTGTGATATCTGACACCTTAAGGCTGGTTTACTTTTCTGCTTTGACTTTTAATAAATTAGACAGTAGAACAAGAATAAAAATTAGACTATGCTATGAAAAAGGACTTAACATTTTAAAAACTGTTTAATCCAGCCAGGTATGGTAGTAATTATTTTAATCACAACACTCAAGCAGCAGAAGGAGAGAATTCTCTGTGAATTTGAGGCCATCCCGGGCTACAAAGTAAATTCTAGAGGAGTCAGGGCTACATAACAAGACCCTGTCCTCTTCCCCCCGCCTACCCCCCCAAAACAAAACAAAACAAAACAAAACTGAAAGTATTTTCCTTTTGCATCTTTCTGGTCATTCATTAGCTTCTATAAGTGTTCCTTGCTTCTTTTCAGTTTATCTCCTGTCTACAGCCTTTAAAGATTATAAAATTGTTCTATTAAATGACCATTTATTTTCCCTGCTCTTTTCTAAGGAAATTATACTTCAGAGTCTCACCATTTTTACCCTTTCATGTAATTACCTCAAAGATCAATACTGAACAGTCTGGATAGAGATTTTCATCTTCCGTTACCATCAGCGCCTTTCACATGTAATAGACTGCTTAAAGCTTCCATTCCAAACAGTGTGGAGAGGCCAGCATCTCCCATCATAGAATATTTGTCTGTATTTGTTCCTTACTTGGATTCCTGCTCCAACTGCTGTTTTAATAGCACCATTTCCTGGGGCTGGCACTTTTCCCTTATATTGTTTTACCATGTGTGAAGCCACTGGCAATATTTGTTTATTAGGTCGATGCTGATTCATGTCTGACACTTAAAGTACATATTTCCTGAAAGTTCAATGATAATGAAGAACGACATAGTGAAACGTAGCTTGGGAAACTATTTAAAATTCATTATAGCATTGGAAACCAAAATAGATCGTGAATGCGAATAAAATTTTCACACCCATGCAAACTGAGCTTTGCAAACTGCACTCAGCCTTCCTCTTTCCTCAGCTGCTAGGTGCAGCTAACCATGGGCCTGAAAAGAAGGGAGGCTTCCTTATTCCGAAGCCACTACATTCTGATTCCTGTCAAGATTTAAGGGGGGAGCTGGGACTTCTCTTTGGTGAAACCAACATATTCATTCCAACTGAACAGCAAGGGAAGCTGTTGAGAAATTGGGAGATGAAATCTCAAGACAACAGTGGGCTGCGGTTACGTTCTCTACCCATGGAGACGTATTTCTAGTTGCCAAAGCTGTTGGGAATAGGATGAGAAGACAATATCTCCATACAAAAAGGTCTAGTTTATATATGTAGTATATACGAAAACTAGTATCTCTTTTCTTCACACGTTCTTTCCCATATAGGCTATATATATTCATGCAGCTCTAAACACAGTAGATATTTATTTTATATACAATGACTTATTATTAGAAATATAACTATTAGGATCCGTAAAGATCCCGAAGAATCTTACCTCAGATCATCTAACTACTCAGACAGTAAACATGTATCTTCTAGACTGCATTTTGCCTACATTTTATCAAATATTATTAAAGCCAATGTGAATAACATATAATTGCCTTACCCCAAAAGTTTGGGGTAATAAAAACATCGATAGATTGTTTTTAGTTAGTAGTTTGATATCTAACATAGGACAGAAGGGAATTCGGCTCTACTTTGCAACTTAGGGCAGTGTTTCATTAAGAAAAGATTCCATTACTTGTAAATTTATCAAAAAAACCTATATAAAAAGTCCTTGCCCTTCTCAGAAGCAACACATATATCCTATCCGTCTACATGGTTGGCTGTAATTAGTCCAAATGGCTCACCTAAAGAGTGTTGGAAGGAATGAAGAAGTACATGCCTATTTGGAGGACACCATTTATCACCAGATTAACTAGCTCTTACCTTTGCATGGAAAACATGGCATATGCTTTCATATAGAAAACATTTTTTTTTGTCCTGTGAAGCCCATAAATACAAGTTAAAGTTTATATTTTGGAATCATAGAAATAATTAGCATGCAGAAATATCTCAGGTAGTTCAGCTAATTCCTTCATTTGAACAAAAGAATATTTGAAGTTAAAATTGAGGGATTTATCAGTTTTTCTCATGTGAACGTGTACTCTATTTTCTCATCACTTTCTTACTTTTCATTTATTTATTAAGTACTGCTTTTCTTAACATTTACAGATAAGCAGAATTTTAGAATATTAACCTTTTCTTTAGTTAATGATTATAACAAATATACTTATTAAATATTTTTCTTTATTAGATACTGAATCATGAAATTTATTATTTCATATTATATATATATGTATATCAAACACATTATATTATCATCAAGAATTTTAGAATGGTATTCTGCAGTAGATCTAGTGTGAATGATCTAATTTTATATACATTAATTCAAAAATTGAAGTTACAATGGAATGATATCTTTCCAAAATCCTTCTCTGGTGGGGGTGGTTGAGGCAAAGCCCAGGCCTCCGGAAACATAGAAAAGAAATCAACTTTTGTGCCATACCCTCTATCAAAAGGTAGGATTTTATCTTCATTGTATCTATACTTAGGAAGTGCAAATGAACTGCAAGCCACTTTCTAAGCCACTAATTACAGCTTGGTTTGGCCTTTAACTTGCAGAATTTTATGGAACATTTTATTTTAAAGACTGTAAGATAGGTTCTAAAATGAAAAGGAAGAAATCTAGGGCTTTCTATTTAAGAAATTATCCCTCAGATTCATCCCAGCAGCAATAGCTGGTTGGAATTCATCAGAGGTAAACAGGAAATTATTCATGTGGCAAAGGGCTCTCATTAGGGCCTTCTCTATGAGACTATGAAGGCCAGGGAGTTATATCAAAAACCATACACCGGAAGTCTTCTTTCAGTCCTAGTTCTATGAGAGCTACATAATTAGACTAGTGCCTTACAACTCGGAGAAATTCTCAGAAACTGAGGGTGGGTAAGAAGAAATAATAAGTGAACCAGATAGAGAAGAAAAATTAATGATGCTTCATTGAAGAATATTGTTCTGGCCGTGCAGAAAACTGTGTTTCCTAGTGGAAACATCCAACGGGGCTTCCAATGAAAATCATTATCTTAGTTTCTCAGGGAAATATTCATTAATTTCATTTAGTGTTAATTGGAATGTGCTATTTCTTTGTCTTTAACCAATGTGTCCTCTATTTTGAGCTGAGTAACTATTTTAGTTTTGTGACTATTTGTATTATATCTCCATGCAAGTTTAAGGCTAAAAAGGGAAAAATGTCTTGGCTCATGGATCTTAAGTGCCATGTTTTGACATAAAATAGTACAAAAATATCCTTGGGTTCTCAGCATGAAGTCACATGACACATGAAGTCACCTTAAGTAGTTTATTTTTACCATTTCATCTTTAGCCTAAGTCATTTAAAGAGCTATATCACAGCTTAAAGACAGTGACTAAGTGAAAGGAAATACTGCATATTTGTATTAAAATACTTAATGTAGCTACTACATAGCTGAGAGTATTGGCTTGAACTATGACACCATAGACTAGAGAAAGTACTGGCTACAGGAATATGTCATCTGTTTCTTTTAAAAGCACATAGATTGTAGTTCTTGGGAGCATCAAAAACCTCACCTGCTGGGGAAATGTCAGGGGTGTCTGCGATAGCACAGCATACAGAGTTGCTGCAAAGACCAAATTCTATTATATAACACCACCTTAGCTCTACCGTAATGTGATACATATCACACGAAATAGCATAGTCAAAACTATCTCTCATAATTCTATGCTAAATTTGCTTTTCGAGAATTTTTTAAGTTTAGGAAGTCTTGAAAGCATAATACCCAAAATGATTTCTGAGCAAAACATTGCTGTTACCATAAGGAAGGAAAGCTGTTTTTCCCAAATAATTCTTAAGCGGTTTTTTTTTTTTGTATGCTAAACCAAAAATCCTCAACATTTTCGTTCCCAGAACTGAGTTTCTGTATCTCATGTCATAGAATTCTATCAATTCTTTTGATTTTTAAAATTTTATGGTGATATATATATATATATATATATATATATATATATACTCATAAAACAATATGATTATCTGGATGACTTTTTATGAAAAATTTTGTGATGGCTACAGAAGCTATAGCAGGTATTTCATATAAAATGTTTTATATTTTTTCTTTATCTTGTGGAATAAATATAAAAACTGCTCAGGATTATGAATACCAGCTTTTACTCCTCTTTTGTTAAAAGGGAGCAACTCTCTTCATTTACATGTTATTGGAATTTAGTATGGAGATAAAGATACATCTTTCCTTGAAAATATTTGAGATGACTGAACGTTTTCACAACATATTGCAGAGGTGTATTGACCCTTTAATGCTCTCTTTCTGTTGTCATGGAAATAGATTTTCAAGTAGATTTATCTGCTGTGCTTTGCTTTTTATAGACTAATTTCAAGATGGTTTTGAACAAGCATCCTTAGGCTTCAAATAAAAATACCAAACTTTGCCATCTTTTTAAAATTTTTCTCCCAATAGGACCTTTAAAACCCTAGAGATTGGGAGTATTAATATCCATTAACGTACATTTGATAAATCTGTTTAACTATTGGCTCAAAAAGCAAAGATGCTTTTTTAAATAAAGGTAGTAGAAACACTATCCAATTCCATTTTTCAGTTTTTAAAAATATTTTACTCTTTGTTAATATTGGTAATATTAATCAATTAATTCACGAACAAATTTTGAAACACAAACATTATTTTATATTTCTGTAAAGAAGCTGACTTGCAGTACAATCTTATGAAAGCATTTTTTTCAATTGAGGTTCCTTTGTTTCAGATAATTCATTTGTGGGTCAATTTTACTTAAGATTAGTCAGCACAACTGATCCCATGTCAGCTTGGCACACAAACACATCACCATCAGCCACAGCCTTCCCTTTTTTATTCATCCCCAATTTCTCACGTTAAAACATAAATAACTTTAAAAGTTCCACAGATTTCAAACACATCAACATTTCAGTCTCCTTAAAATATGCAATCTCTTAAAATCCTAAAAGTTCAAAGTCTTTCAGCTGTGGGCTCCTGTAAAAATCAAAATTAAATTAAATACCTTCCTCCTTCAAGAGTAGTCATAAGCAAACCAAAGCAAAACTACATTCCAATTGTCTAAACACAATGTCCAATGTCAGAGATATGCTCACTGTCTTCTGGGTTCCTCCAAGGGACTTGTTAGGTCCTTTCCTCTGCCTCAGCAGCACAAACAGCTTGTCTTCTAAGCTCTAGCTGGCTCTAGTCCATTGCTCCCGTGCTCTTGGTGGAGGTCCCACTGTACTGGCATCTCCAGAACTGCTGGGATCATCTGTTTTAATTAGGCTACATGTTTACCAATAGCCTCTCACAAGTTCTCTCTATGGTGTCAAGCACCAAGTGCTACTGACTCTGCCCTTTCACCAACAGTCTTTCCTGGCCTCTCACAGAGCCAAGCCTCAGCTGCTTTCCACAACACTTTTATTCTTCCAAAACCACCTGGGTGACCCTTAAACTATCAAGTTTGAACACCAGCATGAGGCCTAACCTTGGCCACCCCTGGAACACAGCTTCTTAGTGCTGACTCTCAGAAGACACATCCCAGAAGATTTCACCTCAACAGTGTCGGTCCCTTCATAATCACCACTAAATTCTTTGTTCCCATCAACTAGCATTGAGTATCCCAACAAAGCAAAGGGTTTTTTTTTCTTTATTGATTTTTCTTTATTTATTTTTCTTTATTTGCTTTACTAGTTCTGGTATCTTGTTCAATACAGTTGATTCTACCACTCAAGCTAACCAGAAGGACATAATCTTAAATCAAAATAACAAACAGTCCTGAGAGTCATTAAACTTCCCTTTGAAATGTCACAAGTCAAACCTCCATCTTCTACACTTCTTTGAAATTCTTATAAGTTTCCACAGCACATCCCACTGAGCTTTCAAGACTTAATGTAATTTCTAGCCAAAAGTTCAAAAGTTCCACAGTCCTCTCAAAAACATGGCAGGTCTGTCACAGCAATACATCACAAAATTAGTACCTACTTGTCTTAGTTAGGGTTTCTGTTGCTGGAACTAAATATTATGATCAGAACAGAAGTTGTGGCGGAAGTGGTTTATTTGATTTATACTTTCATATTGCTGTTCATCATCAAGGAAATCAAGGCAGGAACTCAAACAGGGCAGTAAGCTTCAGGCAGGAGTTGTTGCAGAAGCTTTGACAGATGATGCTTACTGGCTTGCTCCCCATGTCTTGCTAAACCTGCTTTCTTATAGAACCCAGGAATACCAGCCTAGGGATAGCACTGCCCACATCGTTTTAATTATTATATAAACCACTGATGTGGGGAGATGGTTCAGTGGATAAGAGCAGTGGTTATTCTTCATCAGGATCCCCGTTGGATTCCCAACATCCACTTGGCAGCTAACCACCATCTTCAACTCCAGGCCCACAGTATCTGTCACTATCTTCTCACCCCTGTGCACACTGCATGCGAAGACATACATGTAGAAAAAGCACCCATACATATATAATAGAAATAAAATATCCAAAGTAGATGATATGTGGGACCAGAAATAATTTAGTAGTTAAGAGCACCTGCTGCTCTTGCAGAGGACCCTCTTTCATGGCAGCTCACAAACACCTCTAGTTCCAATTCTAGAGGTTTTGGGGTCATTTTCTGACCCCCATAGGCATATATAGACATGTGGTGCACTTACACACAAGTACACAAATATGTACACACATTAAAAAATAAAATAAAAAAATAAAAAATAAAATAAAATATAGCTGTCCCCCGGCAGCTATATTCTCCCAGGGAGTAAAGTGTTTTTGTGAAAGTTATCATACAGAAGCTAGCGGTTAAGAAAGTAAACCTCCACCGTGCTACAAAATTGACTACTAATCACTTAAATGGGTCTCAGTGAATGATACCCTCACATGCTGTTTACATGTTGGTATGCTCCAAAGGTGCAACCCTATACCTGTGGCTTACCAGAACAGAGACACCTGACCGTGCTCACAAGCACTCAAGACAATGTGACCTAGTTCTGTGGCCCTGCCTTCACCAGCCAGGAACACGTACTGGAGAGTCATAGAAGAGGGGATAACTAATTCATAGAGAGTGACAGGAAGCAAGAAGAGCAGGATTACCATCGCCTGGATTCAGGGCTTTTGATCTGGTTTGCAACCTAAAGATTACAGAGAAATGCAAGCAATTCATCTTTACGTTTCCTTATCCTAACCTATCTTTGGGAGAGACATGTAATGTGAAACACTCAGAGTTTCAATAAAATAAAGAAGGGATTTTTGCCCTAATAGTAATGATGGCAATGCTGATTCCATTGATTCTAATTTGTATTTTAATTATCACTTTCTATGATGTGTCCTCTCAGGTCTTGCTAGTGTAAACCTAGAAAAACTGATTTTTTTTTTCTTTGTTTTAAATTCCTGCTAAGGGAACCATGGACAGGTGAGGGGATACTCATAGTTTAATCCATTCTTTTCTGGATTAGAAACACAATAGGGACATTGTGTACATAACTGTGCTGGGTAAGTTTACGCTACACCCTCAAAAGAAAAGCAGGAGGGAAGGGGAAAGCAATCCGGGAAGGTCAGCACCCGAACATTGTGCATTTACTAGCAGACTGCACCCCAGAGTAGGCGTGCTCAGCTTTCTGCATCCTTTCTCACTTCTTAAAGATGGTTTTTTTTTTTCTAACCACCCTAGCAAATAAACAAGCTAAGAATAAAGCAAACTAAAAAAAAACAGCACTGGAGCAATTCTAAGGGTGGCGAAGTCTTTTGTCCTTCAGAAGTGACAGCTAGCCCTTCCCCTGTGCTGGGCTGGATGCCAGAATTGAGACATCGGGGATATTCTATCGTAGGTTTCTGCTTTGCTTTGTGAAGACCGGGCCCTTATTTTCGGATTCAAGTCCTGGCAAATAAAGAGCTGAGCAAAGCTCAACACATCCCTTCCAGGGAGTGGGCATCAGTGTCTCTGGCAGCTCTAGGTGTCCACTGTAGCCCAGGTCTGCTTTCACATGCCCCTGGGAGGAAAGCGGCACAGATCTCTGGAGGGTCAGGTGCTTCCAAGCATACCAGCTCCAGCCAGCAGGACTAGAGACTGTGAAGCGCACAAGCCCCATCCCTTGCTGCTCAACCATTTCTCTAGAAGGTTGCTTGCAGCTCAAATATATCCTCTAGAAGGAGCTTGAAGTCCTTTCACACCGTTGCCTCGTTTATAAGTCACGGTACTATGTTTGAATCTTGATGGCCAAAGTAAGGCCTTATGAACTTAATCTTGTCTATGATTCTTCCATTCTTAGACCTGACAACTGCCTGTTTGTTTACTGACTGGGTGTAGCGATTTCAGTTGCTCACAAGGGACGAAAATTAGTTTGGGATAATCAAACAGAAAAAAGTCTGAAAAGTCACGATTAACCAGTCCCTACTGTGACTTTGTATGATTCACATATCCCAGATGCACTGCTTAATGTATTTGGTCCCTTAATTTTCTTATTCAATGAATGGAAAATGATAAATCTCAGTCTCTCTAAGATAGAAATTCCATGGGAAATAGTGGAAAACTAAGGCTGATGAAAATTACAAAGTTTTTGCACCTCGATAAGCTTCTCCACCAACGCATCAAACCAAATTAGACCAAACCAAACCAAATTAGAAAAAGCCCAGATTAAATGGATAAAACGCTCTCTAGCTCCCTAGAGAAGAGACTGGAAAGAAAGACTGGAAACCACATGTCTTCTGAAAGGCAGTTTAAATACCCTGTGGGAGTGTTCTTGAGCGTCTCTCGGGGAGGGGTCATTTGACAGGCTTTCTGAGATGCTGTAGGGTTTGGAAAGAGATGGGGGAGAGGGCTTGGGGTGGAACCTACAGCAGACCATCCAGACTCTGGGTATATGGATGCCAGGGATGGGGGTGAAGCTTCCACCAGAATAAAAAATTATCTGTATGTTTATACATTCTTATTTCAAAGGGAGTTATCCGTTGAATAGATACAAAAGCATGAAAAACTGAAGATTGTTCTACAGCTGGATTAAGGATGACTCAAAATCAAACAGCATATACAGAGTACATTAATATAGCGGTTCTGAATGTTTGAATAGAGTTTCTTCTGCAGTTAGAAATTGAGGTGGGGGGAGAACCAAGCCCAAGGTTTAGTGGACATGCTGCTTCTCTCATTTGTCAGTTTTTGATTGGTTCTTAATTTATTCTTCTGCTTTGTTTTTCTTATTATTTGTTCTCTTTATTTAACTCTATTCTGCTCACAACTCCTGCAAGATTCTTTATTCATTCTTAAACTTTTTAATCCACATTACTGTGATGATCACCTTTTCTCATTTGGTGAAAGTCTATCCCACAGAGGCATTTATCATTGCTTACCAAGGTTTTATCCTCTCTTCAACATAAGAAAGGCTAATGCTGCTTTGAAGTATGGCTATTGAAGGTAACAGCTGTTGGCAATGGCATTTCTCAGAAGAGTTCTGGAATATGAACTGCACTATTGCTGTATGAAATTATCAGAAGTTCAGAGCTTTCCTCAGCATTTTGGGGGACAGGCTTGTTGTGACAATCTCCTCCTCTGACTGTCCACTTTGTGAATGTGCATTAAGAAAAATCTCTCAATTTGGTTTTTTAGTCTTGTTAGGTTTGCATTTCCTTCTATTACAACAAAAGAGCTGTTTACACTAATACATTATAGATATGTTGTATATGACTTAAAATGTAAAAGAACAGAAATGTTTACGTGAATTTTAGAATCATGCAATAGAGATCAAGGCACAAAACAATCCAATTATCTAGTCTCTATTAAGTACATTAAAATGCTATAGGAAAATAACAATACATCTTAATTTTTTCTTTACTGATAAGATTATTACTGTTTCCTTCTATCAAGACTTAAAAAGACTATAAGTTGCCGGAGTAAAAAATGCTTTGTTTATTTCTGTGTCTTACTAATGAGCACAAGTTCCGATGCATATTAAGAGACATATCAATAGTGTTGAAGGGAAGTAGTAGTATACTATCTTGAGTATAATTTTCAGATAACAATTTTATGTTACATTATATAGTGTAATGCTGTATTACATGTCCCTTGTTGCTGAGTTTTCTGGCAGAAAAAGCGGGGGAAGAATGTAGAGCTGAATCCACCAGACAGACTCTCCCTGGGGCTGACTGGAATGATGAGTGTTGCAGCGATGGTGAGTGTTGCGACTCAGCCCTCCCAAGACACCAGGGAGAAACATACCCACTGAGTGGGGAGTCTGCCAAAACAGGATCTAGTTTAATGGTATCAGCAGGGACTCATATAGGGTTGTGATGGGGGTGAAGAAGCCAGGAATGGGTGAAGGCAGAGCAGGGAACAAGGGCCAATAATATTCTGCCACATTAGAGGTAGCTGGGTGTAGGTGGGTCTAGGTCGGGTAGCCAGAGACAGGTCTCCAAACTCTAGCTAGGCTTAAGAAATTACATAGGCCTCATGACAACTCAAGTTAGGCTCAGGAAATTACACTGGGCCTCATACCTGGGCCTCCTGAGATCCAACACCTTGTCTTTATAAAAAAGCAATAACTCTCTCCTTTGTTGTCAGATAATTAATTTGAGATCAAAATCACATTTTCTTTTTTGCTTGTTTTATTTCTATATAATTTACCATAATACTATTTTTATACATTTATACAATGTATTATGATCATATCTATTCTACAATTCCACTTCTGACTACAAATCCCCTTGTAATACCGCCAGTCCTCTCAACTTTGTGTCCTCCAAAATTCTTATTTTGTAGTAGATTCTAACTTATCCAATTACTGTTGCTCATATACACATGGGCAAGCTGATGTATAGTCAGCCTAACAGTGGTCATCCTTTCCAAACAAAAATGACTTTCTCTCTTCCAGCCATCAGCAACTGCCAATAACTCCTTTCTGGAGTAAGACTTACTTAGTTCCTCCCCAAACCATGCTGGACTTTTGGCCAGTTTGATCTTGTGTAAATCTTTTGCAGGTATCCACACCTACTAGGAATTGATGAGAGCAATAGACATGTCATGACCAGAAGACAAATTTTCACTTTTACATTCTTTCTAGCTCCTTTTATTAGGTTGTAGCTGGGCTTTCAATTTCAAATGCTTGTAAAAATCAAGATTGGAAACTTAATTTGGTTTAATCTCATTTTGTTTCTTGGTTGCTTAATGAACTGCTGAGTTTTTTGATAAAGTGACTAAAAAGATGGGAAAGCTCTCTTTTAAGGTGGGAAAAGGTGGTGGAGAAACAGGTCCTTGATAATCAGAGGAAAGGGCATGGCATCACCAAGCCAATCATCAATGAGCAAACAACTAGAAAAGTAAAAAGAATTAAGGTGTTACAAGAAAGAGGGCCCACTTGTTTTTCCCAACCTCCTGGCTAGCTTACACCTGAAATAATCATATAGAATCTGTATTAATTAAAACACTGCTTGGCCATTAGCTCTAACTTCTTATTGGCTAATTCTTACATATTAGTTTAACCCATTTCTATCAATCTGTGTATTACCACGAGGTCATGACCTACCAGAAAAGTTTCAGCACATCAACCTCTGGCTGCGGATCCATGGTGGATTCATGGCATCTCTCTGACTCTGCTTTTTTCCTTCCAGAATTCAGTTCTGTGTTCTCCGCCTACCTAAGTCCTGCCTTATCAGCTAGGCCAAGGCAGTTCTTTATTCATTAACCAATGAAAGCAACACACAAACAAAAGGAACTTCTACACTGGGGACAAACTGTTGCAGGGAGAGGGGGTCCTTTGTTTGTCCTGGCCACCTGGCTAGCTTATACCCCAAATAATGGCACAGAAACTGTATTCATTAAAAGACTGCTTGGCCCATTAGCTCTAGTTTTTTATTGTCTAATTTTTACATCTTAATTTAACCCTTTCTATTAATCTGTGTATTGCCACTTGACTGTGGTTTACCAGCAAGATTCTAACCAATGTCAGTCTCAGGCAGAAGATCCATGGCTTCTCTCTGACTCTGCTTTCTTCTTCCCAGAATTCAGTTCTCTCTTCTTCACCTATCTAAGTTCTGCCCTATCAAGTAGGCCAAGGCAGTTTCTTTATTCATAAACCAATGAAAGCAACACACAAACAAAAGAACTCCTACACCATTAAGGTAGTAAGTCATGCCCTGAAAAGTTCAAAGATCACCCATGAATTTTGAAAGGGCTCTATGTAAACAATGATATAAATATATATAAAATCGCAGAGAATTTCCCAAGAGTGTAGAAGAATAAAAAGGGAAGATAGTAAGTCCAACTAACATGTATTTATTTTGCAAAACTTACAAAGATATTTATTTCCTGACATCTGTCTCAATTGGGTATTTTAAATTTCAATTAATTTTAATTAAGGAATTTGTATTTGATTCACTGGGCCTTGGTAAAAAATAAATGGCCTTCTAGGGTCAGACATCAAATATCTTATATTTTAGGATGTAACCCTAATGTTTTAACTTTTAATTTTAAAAATTATGTCCAAAAGTTGTTACCACAAACACAGGACAACCATATAAAGAGATCTTTAATTTTACTTAATAATGAATTTTTGTTCTCTTCTCTTTTGTTTATGCTACATTTATTCAAAATTGATGGAAGCTATTGACCCTAGAGTCTTGATCTGAATCTCAGCTCTGAAACTTATTAACAATCTCAGGAAAATTATCCCACTTTCAACACAATGGAAAATGAGTTAATGTCAGCAACAACCTAACAGAGTTCTGTGGGAGATTAACTATGAGATAAAACATGTTATGTTTTTAGACTGTTCCATTCCACATTTATACTGAGTGAGGTAACCCAGACCCAGAAAGACAAATATAATATCTATTCACGCAAAAGTGACTTTTAGACATAAAACAAAGAAAAACCACCCTACACTCTACAATCTCAGGAAATCTAAACAACAAAGAGGACCCTAAGAGAGACATACATAGATCTACATTAGGAAGGAGAAAAAGACAGTATCTCCTGAGTAAACTGGGAGCTTTGGGACACGAGAGAGGGTAGAAGAGGAGGTGGGGGAAGGAAGGGGAGCAAAAAAATATGTACAGCTCATTAACAACAAAATAAAAAATTGAACAATATAATGATTTGTATCATATATATCATCTTCATCATCATCAAATTTTCTATCTTATGATCTAAATAGTTATATGCATTTATAAGCAGCATTTATATATTTATGTATATAACAAATATGATTAAATAAATATGCCTGTGCTTTATGCTTAGTTAGGATCAGACAGTGATTAAACACGACCTCAGAAACGTTCAATAAAGTTTAAAGTTAGCTTGTTTCATTTTTTCCTGTTAGAAATCATTAAGTATCTGTAACTAAGAACTACTTAAAGATGCCAACCTGTCATGAATAATATAAAGTACATTCTTAAAATGTTTAATACATGTCAGTAATTTAAAAAAAATCTAATTTTTTTCTCTCCTGAGACATGATTTCTCTATGTAGCATTGGCTTTGGTGGAAGTCACTCTGAATACCAGAATGGCCTCAGACTTACGGAGATCCAATTGCCTCTGCCTCCTCCTGAGTACTGGGACTAAGGGTACATACCATCACTGCCACAAAATCTAAGTCTTTTTGTTTTTGATTTTTAAAATTATTTTAATATACAGTTTGTGTGTGTGTGTGTGTGTGTGTTTGCCCAGGTAGTTCTCGAATGCCTGTCTTACATTCCTGAGTGATAGAACTATAGTTATGTAACTTTGTGTCTGGTCAATCTTTATGAGTTATTCTGTTGTTCTAATAATTACTGTGTTTGTTACTGTTTTGAACTGTTGTTTTCCCTCAGCATTCTAAGAATCATTGACAGATTTAGGGTTTAGAAACAAATAGGTTCTAAATTTGGTGCAGAATAAGCATTTTGTTGACTAATTAAAAATGCAACTGAAGGATATCAATAATTTATAAAAATAGCTTTATTGTAGTAGGTGTTTTATTTATAAGTGGCAAAATAATTTTTCAAGGAATAATAATTGTCTTGTAACTGCGGGCCAGCTTGTGGGGTTTCTGTCCTGCCCTGTTCCCACAGCCAGCAAGTCCCAAAGAAAATCACACAGAGTCTACATTAGGTTATAAACTGATTGACCCATTAACTCAGTCGTTTTATTAGCTCTTGTAGCTTATATTAACCTATTATTTTTATCTGCGTTGAGTACATGACTCGGTACCTTTCACAGTGGGGTAGGTCACATGTTGCTTCTTCAATGGTCTAGGCTGGACTGCAGGAAGAGCTTCCTTCTTCCCAGAATACTCCTGTTCCCATTGCCCCGCCTTTAGTTCCTTTCTGGTTGACCTGTTTATACTTCCTGCCTGGCCAACCAGTGTTTATTCAAAACATGATTGACAAAGTACAAACAATTTTCCTGCATTATCTTGTCTTGATACAACAAAAATGTGATTGGTATCTGCTTAGTTTTTTAAAAATGAAGTTTTTAAAATAAAGTAAGGTCACAAAGGCTTCCAAAAATATACTATGTTTCAGTGTTTTTCTACTAAATCTTGGAAACAGTTTACAATATTGATAACATTCACATATGTTTGATGTGATTTATTAGCAGACTGTAATAAATATTCTTCCACTGTCTAATTACACAAGACAATTATACTGTGTGACCAAATTTGTTTAAGAAAACTTAAGGCATAAAAGGTATTGAGTTGATGCAAGAATTGATAAACCAAAACTCTCTACCTGTCTTATCCAAATATACTGTCTGTTGAAAAAATAATTTCAGACTGGTTTATGGAGAGAAAAAAACTTATTTATAGATAATATGTTATTACTTTTACAAAAACAATTCACTTAATGAGTCAGGAAAACATAAATTGTTTTAAACTCTAGTCTCACATTACCTGAGGTTTCTCTATTATCTTTCCTTAAATATCTCAAGGAGGTGTAAATCAATGACATTGACAACACTTTTGAGTTTTGAAAAAGGAATCTGAACTATTAAATGCCACCTGTGGTCATGCCCACACCTGTGTGAGCACTTGATCCTCTACATATCACCTTTGAATAAGCTTCCTTTTTTCTTTACAAATGAGAGCCTGAAAGGTAAAGAGGTTGCAGAGAATGTACTGGGCTGGCTTACAAAGCTATCATTTGAACTCTGCTGTATCTGAATTCCTATCATCTAACCAGAGCATAGAGAATGGTTGAACACCTCCTAACCAATTGTTCCCCAAGCTTGTTGATGTAGCCAAATGTATTTGCAGTCATTTTACTTCACAGTACTTTAGTGCTATAGCCATAGCACAGGCTTATGAACCAGACTACTTGAATTCTCATGCAAGCTCTGCCATTTTTGCCCATCTGTTTTCTCTTCTGTAAGTTGAGGATGATACACTATATAGACTCAAAGATACTAAAAATACTAAGAACTGTGATAGTCACATAGTAGTACTTAGTTAATGATTTCTATTATTATGGACAATTACAGTTGTGTTTTTATGTACATGATGTACTTCTTCATATTTAACTACAGTTATATGTTTATAATCATATATAAACATAATATCATGTTACATATTTTGTTATGAGTCTTTGTGAAATGATATGGCACATGAAGCATAAAATTAGATATTATATAAAAACCTGAGGGCAGTCCCTAGCATCTTGTATGAATGTCTTAAGAAGATGGACACACATCAATATATTCATTCTTTTAGGAATTAGAGATACAACTTCCTTGATTACAGTTATATAATTTGCTAGGAATACACATTCTTATATAACAGAGTACCTTAAATGTTGCTTTTGATAATAAAAATCAGTATTAGAATTGAGTCTAATGAGCTCTCTCTGTTCCTATACTTCCTGAATTGTGCATATGGGCATGCCTATTGTAAGACACATTTATTAGTAAGAAACTCAGGGAGTTCTATTGAGCCATGAGAGACTTGCTTGGATTTGTTCTAACTTGGCATTCTGAATCTTACTCAGCAAGGAGTATGTTTTGCTTGCCTTTTCTGTAAACTGTTCATAGATGGCTAGTCATTATCAGCTTCTAATATTCATTTCTATACATTTACTATCCTTTGTTTTAGACATAATCAAAAGTCAACAAATGTTTTAACCACTCTATTACTAACTCCAAATTGTTGAACAGTCGTCAGATAGATATACTGAAAACATAACAGTTTATGATGGAAAGTGTGGATACTTTCAGATCACATAATCCTGAATTAAAATCTTTATCATGCCATGCTTATGTATGGATATGCTGCCATGTACGCATAATCCCCCAGCCATTCCCCCCACATATACATGAGTCAGAGATGAATTTCTGTATTGACTGATACCACATGGGTCCTCTAAGCCCCAGGATGTAGCTTGTTGACTATATAATTTGAAGACAGATACAATAATGTATGCTTTTTCTTTAATTGAAACTTTGAGAATCTTGAAAGAAATTGGGAAATGTTCTGACTTTTTCTATTTTTCACAATAGCTTGAGGTGTATTGGTGCTGGTTTCTCCTTGAAGATCTGGTAGACTTTCTGATTTTAGTGAAATTGTGTTGAGTTCCTTCTGTTTAAGTTGCTCTTGCCTGTGTCCTTGCTGTAAACTGTCTTTATCATGTTTAGGTATGTTCCTTGTATCCCTAATCTCTCTAGGACTTTTACCACGAATGGGTGTTGCATTTTGTCAAAAGCCTTTAATGTATCTATTGGGATAATTGAGTGGTTTTTGTCCTTCAGTTTGTTTATATGGTGGATTACATTTATCAATTTACATATGTTGAGCCATCCCTGAAACTCTGGGATGAAGCATACTTGATCATGGTGGGTCCTCTTTTTATATGTTCTTGGATTTTATTTGCAAGTGTTTTATTGAGTATTTTTTGCATCTTTGTTCATGAAGCAAATTGGTTTGCAATTTTCTTTATTGAGTCATTATTTGGTTTGGATAGCAGGGACATTGTGACCCTGTGAAATGAATTTGGCAATGTTTCTACTGTTTCTATATTGTGGAATAATTAGAGAAATATTGGTGTCATTTCTTCCTTGAAAATCTGGTAAAATTCTTCACTAAAACCATCTGACCCTTGGCTTTTTTTGTGTATGGGGGCTTTGGGAGACCCTTGATGACCGCTTCTATTTTACTAGTGCAGTGGTTTTCCTCAAAGAACTAACTCTTTTTTTCATTAATTCTTTGTATTGGTTTTTGTTTATCTGATTCTACTCTATGGATTTCCCCAGAGCTGGATTAGTTGTCATCTGTTCCTTTTGGGTATGAGTCCTTTTTGTCCCAGACCTTTCAGGCATGCTGCTAAGTTTCTAATATGAAAGCACACCACATTTTTTATTGTGTAGGCACTTAGTGCTATGAACTTGCCTCTTAGAACAGCCTTCATTGTATTCCATAATTTTTGATATATTGTATTTTCATTTTCCTTCAATTCTAAAAAGTCTTTAATTATTTCTTCATTTCTGTTTTGACAAATTTTTCATTCAGTAATGAGTTGTTTAGTTTCCACAAGTTTGTAAGCATTCTGTTGTTTTGTTGTTTTTAGCATTCAGTTTTAATTCATTGTGGTAACATAGTACCCAGTGTATTGTTTCAATTTTCTTGTATCTGTTATGACTTGACTTATTATGTGGTCAGTTATGGAGAATGTTCCATCAGGTGCTAATAAAGTATATTCTTTTGTGTCTGGGTGAAATATTCTATAACTATCCATTGATCCATTTGGCTTATAATGTCAGTTATCTCTGGCATTTTCTTGTTTAATTTTTGTTTAGTTGACCTGTCTATTGGTAACCACGAACTATTGAAGTCTACTAATATCAGTATGTAAGGACCAATAGGAGATTCAGGGTGTAGTAATGATTCTTTTATGATCTTGGATACCCTTGTCACTTTAGAAAATAATAGTAATAGGTTCTCTACAAGGACTTATGACCTGTCTAATCATACATTTGGAACAGTAATGTGCCAGCTATGTGTCTCATCATGTCGAGAGAGCTATAAATTTAATCAGAAATTAGTTTGTTTCTCCACAATGTCTGAGCCCGCACTGTATTAGCGGCATGTCTTATCAGTCTAGTCATTTATTTTTCTCTCAGTGTTTAGGTTGAATAGACTGTTGCTTCTTTTTCTCCTCTCAAAAGCTATGAAAACTAGTCAGATAATGATGAAGCTTCTAGCCCTGTACCAGATTGATTTTTCCATGTCCTACGATTCCAGTATGTGTTATCGTCTTCAGCAATAAGGCTTTAATTGTCATGTTCTGGAGGGTCACCCAGAGGACTATCAATAGCTTGTAATATCTGGAGTCTGTGGAATGTCATTGGTCAACAATTCCAAAATAGCTAAGCCATTCATTCCCAGAACTGGAATTTTTATTTGCTATCCTCTGGTGTTTAGTAAGGGTATTGGTACCTCACTATAAAATGACTACATTTAAATTTTTAATATATGTATATAAATGATTTTAGGAAGCTTCTACTGTTAAGTTTCCATATGACTTTTTAAAGACTGTCTTTATTGATTATAAAAGCTAAGGTAACTATCTTAATACTCGAAATGATTTTTAATATATTATTCTGATTTATTTTATCATTTTACATAGCAGAGCCCCATAATTACATTCCTTTCCATCCCTATTATGCCATAAAATTTATAAAAATAGTTATATTGCTGATATCACATATTTTCAGTGACTTGTCTCAGAACATAGGTTAACTGTTGGCAATGATAAGCTCTCAATACATGGCTGATAAATCAATTGCTAAAAAATATGCACATGCAGAATTACCTTAGATACCTTATATTTCCCTTAAAATAAATAATAATATTTGTCAGTTCTGTTTAATATTTCAGGTTTAGACCAATGTCCTTTCAATGATAAAATTCTACACTTTATCATAATACAGTATCATTATGTGCTAAATCCTATGAGGTAACACTCATTTTTCTTTAAGAAATGCTTTAACAAAATTTAAATTTACTATATACAAATGTATATTTTATATATGTATATATATATTTCTAAAAATGCCTTGGAGAATGTTTGAGAGCTATACAAGAGAAATAACACTCCATATGTACTTTGTAATTTACATTGGTTTCCTATTCATTACCTTTAAATATTTTAGGTTGTTAAATAAAAATGTCATTTAAATATTTATTTATAGTATGTGTTTGCAGGAATTTACTAGTTAACTTTATATTAAGTTCTGTCATTTAGTCATTGCTGAGTCATGGTTGAATATAAAAGACTTCTAATGAAACTTAAACTGCTTACAGTTACAGAGTTTGGAAGATAATTTTCTTTTCTGAACTTCAGGCTTAACACTTAGAAGAAATACTAAATGCTTTCAGGTTTGTAAATACAATTAGTGAAACATAATATGTATCTAACATGATCACAAGGGAACCACATGCACACATAAGAAGAGCTAACCAGAAAACTGAACATCTCAGTAAGTTCTGGCTCACTTCATGAGCTGTGAGGGAGAGACAATTGCATCCCATAGCTTCTGCTCTCAATGATAGGCAAGGGAAATGAATATGACGCACACTGAAGTATTTAATATTGATACAATGTGCGATGCCTGCCACATAACAGCTGTAGACAGATGATATTGAAATTCAGGCTACAGAATGGAGGGAGGAATAAATCGTGTCTTCCTTAGCATTTGTGAAATTAAATGCTAAAAACAGCTTTGCATTTTATCTAGGACAACTGTTGTGGGATGTTTATTGGTGACTTGAGTATGCTGCTGAACGCTATGAAGAGCTGTTGCAAGCTGATGGATTGTGCCATTGTTGTTAACCCGGGATGGAGTTTAGCAGTGTTTTGCAGGGTTCATCAAAGCTAATAGTGCACAAGGAGTAAAGAAACTTTTCCTACTAGAAATATGTGTACTCTTTGAATTTTTTAGTGCTTTGATCTTCCTGAAGTTATGAACTATCAAATGTCTATCTAAATAGACTACATATTGCACCAACAATAAAACTTTCTTGAAAAAACACAGAAAATGTTGTCTAGCTATTTCTAGTACATTCAGGACTTGGGCACTTGCATTTCCCACATAGTGCAGAACACATCACAATGGAAGATTTCTTGCTGAATAATAGCAACCCTGCAAATGTGTGCACACATTGGAATAGTTTGGATATGCTTTGCTTCTCTCAAAAGTCAATGCAAGACAGGCTTCATCTCCACTAAGTAGTGAGCAGTGTGTGTGTGTGTGTGTATTATTGTTGTATATTGTTGAAACTTGAATAGTAGAACTTAAAAAACGTAATAAGTTCTTGATGAAACAATTTTTAAAAGTGATTATGTGTTTTGGAAGTGGGTTAGATCTTAAAGGACTGAATTACCTAACAAAGGAGGTTGTTACAGAATGAGCCTATGTTTGGTCTTTCTGTACTTGCTCCTGGAGGCTCTGCACTGCTCACATTATGTGATGGCATTTGCACTGTTGTGAGAACTAGTACTCTCTTTAGAGGTGACCTCTAGACCTTGCTGTTTAAAACCTCTGAACTTGTGAACACAAGGAACATTTTCCTTTATTGTCAGCCTCATATATTTTTTAAAACAACATTTAATGAAGGTTTTATATACACACATTTTTATATACATATACACATACGCACATATGGGGAAACTGTGATACATACATACATTAAAATGGTATTTAAAAACATATTTATCTCAGGAGAAAGGATTCACTCTTTTGAAGGAAGTCCAGTGATTGAGTCAGAAGTTCAGATATTGTCAATGAGGCCAAATTGAAGGATGAGAAAATTAGCTAATCTGTTATCTGGTTTCTTTTTAGATAAGAGTTTCTAGGTTACAGAAGGTTCTAGTTGGACTGTAAGAGCACACTTCTGCACACATTTTCATTCACAAAAGAACTCACTGTCTAAGACATAAACAATAATATCAAAATGTTCATGGTAAAGCTGAACAAGTAGCCAGCTGTAAACAGACTCTAGTACTTTTATCAGTGGATTGTGGGAAACTCCATGAAGGTGCAGTATTAATGAATTTGAAAGACAAAATTGTGGTTTGAAAGTGCCTAAGGACCAAGATTAAATTAGGAAGAGGATACTACCCAAGATTAAGGTCATTTCTTTTTTCTTTTATTTCTGGGCTTATTATTCTTTTACATTACTTTATATGTATGCATTTTCATTAATTATTTCTTTTATTGAAATAGATTTTTTTCCTACAATATATCCTGGTAAAGGTAATTTCTTAAGGGCAAAAGCTAATGTGCTTCCAGTTGTGGCCTTAGATTAAAGTCTTCTAAGGCACAGAAGACTATTCTGTGAATATTCATCTCTTTTATTGCTTTTGAAATAAAACTAGAATCAAAATTCATCTCAAAAGTGAGTTATTCAGTGTAAGCCCTCTGGGGACCTTTGGGAGATGATGCCTAATAAATAGTAAAGGAAGGTTTCCCCAAGTGGCAATATGGTAGTACATTATATGTGATCCGAAGCGTATTTCTATTTCTGAGCTATTTTTCATATTTCATTTGAAAAGTCTAGAATTACTTTTTCTTTCTTTATCCCACCTACCCCTTTCCTAGTTAATGCTATTTTCTTTATTAGAAAATCTGTACTTTAATCAAGTCACATTAAACAGAACCTTCTAAGAGACCGTAAAAGTTCCCTGAAGAGTTCCCAAATGGGTTATCCAATACCAAGTGGTCAGTCCTGAAATCATATGCATACAATGCTATATGTACTGAGAAGGTTGTTATATATTTATGATAATAAACATACAATAATTAAATAGATACTATAAATTTGAGAGAGAGAGAGAATGTGTGAGAGAGAAGTAGAGAAAGTGAGGGGGAGAGCAAGGGGTGCATTGGAAGCGCTGGAGGGAAGAAAAGGAAGGGAGAAAATGATGTAAATATATATATTAAGTTTGGCAGGACCAAGACCCTCCCCACTTCATTAAGCCTGAGCAAGGCATTCCACCATAGGGAATTGGTTTTGAAAAGCTCGCTCATGCACCAGGGATAGATCCTGGTCCTACTGCCAGGAGCCTCTCAGATAGTCCAAGCTTCATCACTATCTCTAACATATAGAGGGCCTAGTTTGGACCCATGGAGGTTTCACAACTAGAGTTCATAAGTTTCCATGAGCTTGGTTCTGCTGTTTCTGTAGATTTTCCCATCATGATCTTGACCTCCGTTTGCTTATATATTCCCTCCTCCTGCTATTTGATTGGATACCCGGAGCTTGGTTGTGGATCTCTGCATTTGGTTCCATTAGTTACTGGATAAAGGCTGTATGGAGATAGTTGGAGTATTCGCCAATTTGATTACAGTGGAAAGTCAGTTAAGGCACCCTCTTCACTTTTGCTAGGCTTTTCCTTGTGGATTGTTGGCAATTTCCCTAGCACCAGGTTTCTCCGTAACCCCATAGTGGCTCTCTCTATCAATATCTCTCTTTCATTGCTCTCTCACTCTGCCTGTCTCGCCCCTTGACCATCTAGTTCTGTCATGTTCTCACCTCCCATCCCTTCCCTTTTACTGCATGCCCCCTCGCCCCAGGTTACCCAGGAGATCCCATTTAATTCCCCTTCCCCGGCAATCTATGTGTCCCTCCTAGCTTCTCTGGAGCTACATCAGTGCTTCTAACCTCTGAGCTATCTCTCCAGTTCAGCCAATATTTTTTTAATATTTTCTATTTCTTTATTTTTAATTCTGTCCTCTTTTTATTTCTCTACATGTGTGGCTAAAAAGTTGGTGATTTTTAAAGAACCCTGAAGACACCTGTAAATGTAGAAATGTAGAACAGTTCTAAAAACATTGGAGTATTATTAGACAAAGAATTGGCTGCTAATGTGTGCTCTAAGAGTTTCTTCTTCATCTACTATCTCAGACCCTGGATGTGCTTGAGTAGCAGAAGTATTTTCCAACTGACGGGGGGGGGGGGATAATTCTCTCTCTGTTTTCCTTAAGTAACACACTTGGAAATGTTTTAAAGATTATAAAAAAATGTAAAATATAAGGTAGTGTAGGTGCTACTGTTAATCATTTGCTTCGCTGATTCTTTCTGTGTCGTGAGGTGAATAAAGCAAATAAACAAGCCTGGAGGCTCCATTCTGTTCTGTCTGTATGCCAGAATATGTCAGCTGGGTTGGCTTGAAACAGAGAGACTGCTATGGTTTGGCTGTTCTGATGTTCCTTATGGCTTCTCAATCTTCCTTGAACAAGCAACTGTCCCTAAATTCTTGAATGCATATATATATATATATATGTGTGTGTGTGTGTGTGTGTGTGTGTGTGTGTGTGTGTGTGTATTATGTTACATATAAATAATTTATATATATTCAGAGAGAGGAGGTTAGAGGTTCTTAATCACAGTTACCTTTGGATTAAATTCATTTGACAAAAAGAATAGAAATAACAATTATTAGAGCGAGGTAGACCTTCATATATGTAAATGAACTGGAGTGTTGTCTGATCATTTTTCTTTGGAATGGGTTACTCTTTTAATTGAGAGGGCTGTGTGCAGCATGCCGCTGACATGCTTTAAAAACCTATGTGAAAGTTTTCTTATAACGCAAGAAGCATATGATATGAATCATGAAGGCATACATATTTCCATTAAGGGCAAGAGCTTATTCATCTCTGTGTGCGCTTCCCCATGTTTGTTTGTTTTGAGATGAACACAGGCAAGAGAGTCTTCATTTATCCTCCAGTACAGCTTGACGGAGCCCTGACACTGTTCATTTTCTCCCTGTGCCTTTTGTGGAGTATTGAGACTCTGGTTGTGTCCTGTCACTCAATAGGTTGAGCACGATTGCTAATTTCTTGTCAGACTGCAGCATTGTGATTTGCATTCCAAATCAGAGTGCAGATTCCCATTACAACATGCTCCCCTGTTATCTAGAATCCCTTCGTTCTTTTTCTCACCCCCTGTCCCCAATAATCACCCTTAGAATTTCTCCTTTCTCGAGTTTCCCACCTGGAATCAGCAGCTTCTCTGGACTGAACCAATAATATTTTACAAAGACATCGATGGATTATTTATTCTCTTTTTATTCTGTAAAAATCATATGCCAATAAATAAAATACTTAATAAAACAAAAGGGTTATATTTATTCATTTAAAAGCCGTGTCTTTATTCCTTCTTGATTCTGAAATATGCGAGCTTTAAGGTCCTTTCTTAATAATAACCTTTAACCGACCAGCCTTGAGATAGTCTAATTGCATCCCTCCTTGGCATCTTTAAATCAAATTAACTAGACACTTCGTGAGGAGGTAAAAGGAAAGGGCATTTTTGTAATGAATCTGACTGGGCGAGAAGAAACTGCTGCAGCAGAAAGACACGACGAGAATCTGGGCTTTCCCACTGTGGTAGCAAAGGGGGGAATTATGGGTTGGTGGTCCGCTTCATGTTAGGAGGACACCCCTCCATCTGTTCACAGTTCAGCGTGCTTCCAATTTAAAGCCGAGATTTCGACACAAACCTCAATTTCTTTCCCCCATTTTAAATGCAAAGCAAGGCTTATGAATCATAGTGTCTCTGCTCCTAGAATTAATACCACTCTCCACACCCCCTCCCCAAATTATCCGGCTGTTTGTTTGAGTACCTGCTTGCTGTGGCACACAATGGGCAGCTTTGAGAAGAAAAATTGATAATCTTCACGGAAGAGTAATTTGAATGAAATTACACTTGACAGCCAGTCTCCAAGCAAACAAGAGGCGCGAGGGAGCCTCAGCTAAGCTCTAAGGACTTGCCCAAGCCACTGCTGCTGGAGCTGCCCAGGGGGAAAAAGCACTCGCTTTCTCAACATCTAATTGAGGTTTTGACTAATTCCGTGCGCCAGCTTCTCCTGAAGAAAGGTAGCCATGGAAGAGAATATGGAAGAAGGACAGACACAAAAAGGTACTGTGCTTTTTAAAGGGTTTATTTGTAATTAAGTGTTCGCTTTGCGTTTTCCCTGTTTGCTTTAGACACTTGCCAGGAAGGCTAATGAATCTTTTTCTTTTGGAAGGCATTTTCCCCCTTCCTTTTCCCTATGCTCTTGACTTGCTATAATGTCTGCTAGGGTCGTTGTTGTTTGAAAATCTTGTATAAGTATCTAAGTGCGTACTCAGGCATTAATGATAAGAAGAGTGCCGTATGGTGAACTATTCCTTAGTCTAGTCTTTGTTAGACTTCATTTATTTCATGTTTTCCTGTTTGTCAAGCTCAGTTCAGATATTACAGATTTGAGCCACGAGCAAAATTGGTGCACAAGTTGCAGTTAAAAATTCGATGATGTAACCATTATCAATACCTTTGCACAACCGACTGATAGAACAAAGAACAAGAGCATTTAGTATAATTTGGTTGGTACTCATTTAAATTATTTCATTTCATGAATATAGTGGTATTTTAATAAATAAGGAGCAAAAGTTCATGGATTTGGGGGGTTATTTAGTGATGTTAGTTTTTCCTTTCTGTATGGCTGACTATAATCGACTTATGGGTAATATATGTTAAATTTCAGATGCATTTTAAAGCTTTGTAGTCATATCTAGGTATATGGGGCAAAATGTTTTTTTTCTATTAAAATTGATTAAATGCTGCCCATTTCAAATGATTTAAGAAGCTTCTGAATGTTTTTTAGACATCAAGTGGGGTTTCATGGGGAACTGGTTTTACCCCAGTAGAGGCAGCGTTTGCTCTCACGTCTGTGCACAGGATTATGTAATGCGAGAGAAAACACTCTTGTTTTCTTAAGAATACATATAAAGAAAATAGTTAAGAGAATTACTGGAAAAGATACAGTTCCAAGCATGATTTTTGAAGGTATATAACTATTTTTTTTGTTGTAAAACTGCATTTTTAAATGATATCATTGGTAGGTTAGGGTGCAGTAAAGGCTTTTTCATATGTTGTAATGTTCTAGTATGCTGGTCCTCTTCTGTAAGTACACACACACACACAGAAACATACATGCACTCACACATACAAACACACATGTACACACGTATACAAACACACGATTGGGTATAGATGCTATATCCACTTGCATTCACGACTAGGTATGTAAATGTTTGTTATATGCAATAAAGATAATGGAGATCTCCAAAATTTATGCTTTCCTTGTTAATGACAGATTTAAAGAGAATAAAAAAATCAGCATGACTATAACATGAGCTTTTTAAAATAAAAGTATTTACATCTTTATCTTGTGCATAAATAATTTAAGGGTTCATTAGAGATTTTAAAGCATAGGGTTTTTTTTTTTTTAGCACTTTCGGTCCACATTTCAATGGACTGCTTCATTTTATTAATAAATCTCTTATTCTTATGTATTTTTTTACTTTACATGGTTATATTCTTCATAAACAAAAATAAAACAGGTCAATCATTTTAAGTAGATGAATGACACCCATTGCACTAAATAAAACTGTAAGTTAAATTATGGACCATGGTAACAGGTTGAATGTTTTTGCAGCAAGCCACGGTTGAGGCAGGCACAAGAAAAATGATGTAATGGTGTTATGATGGTTCCCGTTCTCAGGCAATACTGAAAATTGTTGATAGAGGGGAGGCAGTAGTGCATTGACAGGACAATCTGTCACAGTGGGTGTCTCAGCACTAACCTATGCACAAGTAAACCAGCAACACTGAAGGAAAACAATGCAATAAAAACATCTTCATGGCTGTCTATAAGTACATGAAGGTTGTAATAAAATATCTACGGATTGACTTGTGGAATAATTAGGGAAAAGATTTAATTTTCTTCCTTCCTGAGCAGCCTGTTTCCCTCAGCTATACCCATGACACTTTTTAACAGGTTGGATGTTGACAAGATACATTTACATAATCTCTCCAGGAATGGGGAAGGGGGAATTGTAAATTTTGCATTGATCAATGTAAAAAAAAAAAAAAACTATGTGATAAGCAGATAAAATCATTGGAAATGTCTAAGAGTTCAGGTAGACAGAGGTAATGATCCCTCCACTCTAGAGGAAGGCAGCAGTTTATGTTCCCTCTGGTCCTATGTTCTTAAATGGCGTAGGATTTTCAACACAAATTCTGATACCAGCATTCTCTTCCAGTTGAAAGAGGTTTTTCCAGTCCTTCTTATAATTTAATGCCTTTTATTGTACTTAATGATCTTGCTTCTTGACCAGGCTATAAAACACAGATAAACCTGATTATATTAAATAGAGAAGCAATACAGCAATTGAACGCTTGAATTAAATCGCAGAGTGTGGTAACAGGTTAAATGTGTCTGAGCGAGCCTTAGCAGCTGCAGATAGCACGAAAAGTGATGTCATTATTTGTGATCCTATTTTCCTCCAGCAACTTTGAAAATTGTTCTCCTGCAGGGGAAGCAGCAACAACTATATTTTTTTGATATAAATCAGAATGATTTGCTTTGGTATTTGCTTATAACACCTTTTACATTCCACTAGATTGTGAAATTGAATCCAATAGTTTAATTGATTATAGCAGAAACGCATGTGTAGTTGATGCTTAAGGAATAACAAGGATCCTCCATAAGAAATACGTTTTTCTTTATATTTATATGTTCTTTCCCACGTCTGGAAAAGCCAATCAAGAATGAACAATGATGATTTCTATGCTGATGACTATTCGGGTCAGGAGGCTGAATAATGTAAGAGTACGGATGGCTTTGGCAGGGCAGACATTCTGTTCCACGAGTCCATGCTTTGTTACAGTTCTAACAAGGAATTCATTAATCTGTTGCTCCTTCCTTTTCTTAGCCTTCACTGATAGCACCTCGTCGCTCTGAAGGGATTCTAATGTTTTTAAAATGTCATTTTTGTAAAACATGCTGTCTAAATGAAATCCAGTTCTTTAAGCATGTGTTCAACCAGAGAAGCAGTATTCTAGAACTACATGGGGAAGCATAGCAGTAGACTATTTTGTACTTTGCCTTTGGGTATGGCTATAATAAACTAATATAATTGCCATCAAAGCCAAAATGGTGGCCTTGTCATGGCATCAAACGCTTCTGGTTTTACAAGGATGTTGAATAAAGGTTGAAAATGTTTTTATGACTATTTAAAAGACATAATAATATCCTCCTTATGTATAACTAAGTTTGTATAATTTCTGTTATTTATGATCAACTAACTATAGTCTGGTGTATAAGTACGCATGCTAATTAACCACTGCAGTCCCAAACTGTTGAATGGGAAATTTCAGAAATAAACAATATAAGTTTTCATTTTCCTGTTGTTCTGGGAGTATCAGGAAATTATCTTAATCCCTCCTGCCCAGAGTATGAATCTCCCTTTGTTCAGCGTATGCACGCTGTATATACCACAAACCTACGAGTCATCCTCTGGATTTGCAGACTAGCCATTGAATATTGGATATTAGTTATCACAGTATTAGTGTGCTGGTATCCAAGCAACCCTTGCTTTGCTTAATAATCTCAAAAATCAAAAGGAATAATGCAGGCAATAATTCCGTGCATGCTAAGTTCTTAGCCTTTTATTCCACTCCATCTCATTAAACAGACATTGTATCATTTCACATTGTCATATGGAGAAGAATTGAGTATAGTCCACTAAGCTATTCTGAGAGACTCACACAAAGAGAAACACTGAATTCCCACAAATTTTAATGCAAGATATAAATTGTAAATTATATTAATAGTTTTCTGAGTTTTTATTTTTGTTATCCTCTTAATGTTCCTTGTTTATTTATTACTTTTTTCTAAATATAAGGTTCACTACTGTCCATGATGTCAGATGTCTGCTGGAGATATTAGAATATATACACGTTGGATAAGAGGGGCTACTGTGTTGGGGAGATGGTCAGAGCATGTGCTATGCCAGGAGTCCTTTGCATCCATATAAAAAGCAAAGTATGACATGCATGCCTTTAACCAGAGTACTGTGAGGCAGAGACAGGCAGATCCAGTATCTCCCTTGCAACACTAAACTTCAAGTTCAGGGACAGCCTGTCTAAAAGGAATACAGCAGAGAGTGATAGAGCAAGCTACCTGAGACCACTTCTGCCATTCATGGACATGTGCATTCCCCATATATATGCATACATGTGCACACACCACACACACATATAAGGACCACCACACAGAGAGAAACACACACACACACACATAATAAAAAGGAGATACTGAACATATGTTTTAACCTGTAAACATCCATTTATGTCTGAGACATTTTGTCAGTTCCTAATAGGAAAATGCATAAGAGGTTAAAGGATTTCTAATAATCACTGAACTAGTGGGTACACATTTAGGTACATAGATAACTGGATAACTCTTAGCTCGTAAACAATTTCTGTCATGACATTACGGAATTAAGAGGACTTTACAGAGGAAGTCTGATGAGACAGTGGGGAGAGGAAGTGATCACACAGAAGGCAGCAGTCACAATATTGTTCACCATGTTTTCCTACTGTAATGTATCTGCGGCTCATGAGTCGGTGTCTCCAACTTTTAAGATGAGCCAATCAACCACAGGCTTCCTATTCAACACTGATGCCTGCTCTGCCTTCTCAATGGCAATAATCTTGGGTAACCTCCAAATACTGTATCACTAGGAGATATAAAAGGTCAAATTAAATATAAATGAAGTATAGTTTCCCCACTTCAGTTTCATCATACACCCATTCTTTTGATTTTGTTTTTATTGATTTTATTGAGCTATACATTTTTCTTTCCTCCTCCCTTTCCCTTCCCTCTCCTTCAGCCCTCTCCCATGGTTCCCATGTTCCCAATTTACTCAGGAGATCTTGTCTTTTTCTACTTCCCATGTAGATTAGATCCTTGTATGTTTCTTTTAGAGTCCTCATTATTGTCTAGGTTCTCTGGAATTGTGATTTGTAGGCTGATTTTCTTTGCTTTATGTTTAAAAACCATTTATGAGTGAGTCCATATGATAATTGTCTTTCTGGGCCTGAGTTACCTCTCTCCATTCATTTGCCTGCAAATTTCAAGATGTCATTATTTTTTTCTGCTGTGTAGTACTCCATTTTGTAAATGTACCACATTTTCCTTATCCTTATCTTCAGTTGTGGGGCATTTAGGTTGTTTCCAGGTCCTGGCTGACAGACACTTAAGGAAATGCTCAACATCCTTAGTCATCAGAGAAATGCAAATCAAAAACAACTCTGAAATTCTATCTTAAACCTGTAGGAATGGCCAAGATCAAAAACACTGATGACAACTTATGCTGCAGAGGTTGAGGGATAAAGGGAACACTTCTGCATTGCTGGTGGAATGCAAGTTGGTACAGCCCCTTTGGATGTCAGTGTGGTGATTTCTCATACACCATTCTTATTTCTTCTCTCAACCCAACATTACCAACTAATGTATCATGTCAGCATACTCTTAACATCTATAAGTCAGCAACACATACATGGAAGAACAGTGTCCAAGTTCTTTTGATTCATTTTCAATACTAGTATTTCTTAACCTCATAATTAAGAATAATATACACTATTTTGTTTTTAATTTTCATTATTGCCCCTGATACAGTTCTGCTTTAGCTGCATGTCTTGCTATCCAAGACAAAGACCATGCAGTTGCTCTTGCCAAACTCATGCTTGGTTAAATCATTACCTTGTTCAGGTATTAAGTGTTGTGTTTTCTTGGTGAGAAGTTAGTAAACAACTGTTCCCTCCAGATAGGACCACAAAGACAAACCAGAGAACGTATAGGGTTAACTTCAGGAACATAAGATAGAGGTTACTGACCAAAGTGTATATGACACCAATGTAGCCACAACATTAAAAATATACACTTTCATTTGATATGCAATGTCATAATTATGTTCTGCATTATACATGCAGATACACCTGAAATTAAAGATTAGTCTGTACAGGCTGACTGAAAGTCTTTGAAATATTTGTAAAAGGGTTATTTTTTTCAATTGAAAGGTGTTTTTTCAAAATTCCTGATGGGAAGATTTATGAAAAGGGAAGGCAAACTTGGCTTTATCATACTAGAGAATGTTAGCAGACATAATTGCCTAGTGATTTCAGAAACACACATTAGCCTAAGGACTTAACATAAATTAACCCATTGACTCTTCACAGTAACCTTAATTGGTACTTATATTAAGGAAACTAAAAATCAAATAGGTTAATTAACTAAACCCAACTCACACAGTAGACAGTAGTACTAAAGTGGGGTTCAATATCATCACAGCTGAGAACAGAATTTGAGCTTTTAAATATACCCTGCTTCATATTGTTAATAATAATTGTCTATTTGCTGCATGCTCTCCATAGTGACTGCTACTTCACATAAGGGTCAATAATTGCCTATCTTTCTCATTTCTTCTATAGTGATTGCTTCAACCACACACTTCTAGCAGATGCATTGGTCATTTTCTGGAATTTATAACTACATTTCTTATTCTTCATTTTTGCTTCACAAGGCAAAAGAAATTGATATGGACCACCAATCTACCACATGAAAGCCATAACCATTGTCTGAAAAGATAGGCTGGGTCAATTTAACTCTCATTTTGCGACCCAGAAAAAAAATGGTTTGGTTCATTTCTTCATTTCTTCACATATTTTCATAACTGTTGTTCATCCTCAGCAAAACCAAGCCAGTCTCTATTTGATATCATGAAATCAGCTCAAATTGAAACAAAGACCTACATTAATCAAGGGGTTTTCGGTATAAAGTCTGTAAAGAATATATCTAGTTTCATTTTGTGAGTGATAGTTAACTAAACGTATTCCTTGTAAATGTTTCAATTGACTCTTCTTTTTAGCATATACTTAATACTTTGAATTATTTCCCTCCTTCGTCTTTTATCTTCATAAACTGAATAGTATATTCACAGCCACACAAAAATAACAGTGCTTACAAATAAACATTGATGGTATAAAACTTTTATAATTATTGAAAATAATTAGAATATATTATAGAACAGTCAAATATGACTTTTATATTATTGAGTTTAGAATTGTTACTATGTTGAATTATTTACTCCGTTTAGTGTAAAGTAACAAACCAGCCGAAAAAAATTTGAGTTATTAATAAAATGTTGGATTTAGTTATCACCCCTTTTCTTTTTCAATGTTGACCACTCATAGACTTATTTAAAATGGAACTGTTTTTGTTTACCTAATGGGTAACCTTCATCTGAACAAATACTGTCACAAATCATCTTTTCATCTATCATCTCAGTATTTGGTTAACAAACCTCAAAAGTCCATCAAAATGCATGTCTTATGAAACATATAAAAAGTCTTTCCTGCAATTTGATGCCCCTGTTTTTACTAGTATAATGGGCCCAACCAGGAATGTCCTTTATCTAAAAAAGTATTTTTATCTTTTCCGTCTATCAAATGTTACTCTAAGATAATGCTTAGTTGAAGAAATTTGAAGTACTATTGGTTTAATAGTAACTTCCAGAGCATGTTCATTCTTATAGTTATGCTGGCTGCTTTCATTTAGATATAATACTTTTTTAAATTTTGTGCTCTAAAATTTTACTGCTTGAATTAATAGCTAAGCTTTTTCTACCTGTGTTACCTCTAATGTCTCAGTTCTAAGATACTTATTGACAGGTTTCCAATCTCTTGTTAGGAGGGTAGATGCAGAATTGTTATAAATGCATATCCAGTTCAGCAAAATGAGTGTCTACTCACTCGTTCAAGTGAAAGGTATCATTACTGATTATTACTGCATTAACTGCATAAAGTTGGACTTAAGCTGAAGTATTTAAGCAGTTATTATAAGACAGCGTGAGAGACTGAAGTAATTAAAATGGTGTGTCTTAAAAATTAATTATTCCTCCATTGTCCAGAAGACAATACCTCATAGTGGATTCCTAACACAAAGAAGATATCTAGGATGTCAGTTTTGGCTTCCCTTTCTCCACATCTCTCATTCCTAGCCACTCCCTGCCTAAACACATGCTTCCCAGTTTTCTAAATAATGAATGTTTTCATGCATAGAAAACAGAAAGCCCAAATTATTTTCAAAACTCACTTTGGATAGCATCCCTGCTAACAGGTGCCACAAGTATAGATTCCTGACATTACAAAATAGATTCTTGCTTTCTCACTTGTTCTCAAGTTGAGCAGGGAATTTCGTCTTGTATAGTCTTATCTAAACCAAATTTCCTTTTTTGCTTGTAAACCAAGAAAGACAGATGATAGCTGGCTGATTTTTCTCTAATTGTGGATAGAAAGTTAAACTTTGATCTTAGCATAAAACCATTCTGTTATGGGGGACCATTTATGGAATTCACTGAGGTGTAATTTATAATATTACAAATCTGAGAACCCAAAACAAAGGGAGGGAGACTGTTGGCTTTATTGTCAAGTACTCCTTTAGAAATAAAAAAAAATTCAACATAGTAAAGCATTGGATGATGTTATAACCAGATTACTTTCCAAAACACATGTAAGATATGATTAATCTTTAAAATGTTTAACTGAACAAAATAGAGGGCCACAATGGGTTCTCTGCAAAAGAAGGATGGCGCATACATAAGTACCACTCATCTTGCCTCCTGGTTTGGAGTATTCACTCTTTTTCATTTTCAGAATTCAACATTTTCAGAATTAGTTTTATAATTTTGTTTTCATTGTGTGTTATTTTACTGCATCGAATTTAATCATGAACAACTGGACCTATGGCAGTTTCTGCACATAAAGTTTTACTAATCAAATTCATTTTCTACTCCTTTGTTCCTCTCTTCATAATGCTCTTTTCCTCAAGTAAGTACTGAAAAAACACATCACTTTTTAGAGTTGCCCTAACAGCTGTTTTCTAAATGTTTAACATTTAATAAGAGACTGTTTATTATTCATACTCTTATGTATAAGTGTTATTTTTCTGCTGTTTTGAAGTACAAGCTACTTAAAGGTAAGAATTTTATTTCTCTTTGCGTCTAACTGATAAAGCATGTCCCTTCATATCTGGTGAGGAAGATATGATAATAGATGACAGAGAAGGGAAAGAACATGGAGTAAGGAAGAGAAGTGGATGAAGATAATGTCAAGCAATCCAGAAGATAGAGCACATCTCTTCCCAGACACAGTTCTTACAAAACAGCTAAAGACTTAGGAGAATTCTGCTTCGATTCCATTTTATGCCATTAGATTTGAACTAAAATAATCTCCTGTTCTTCAACCTGATAATATTCGGAAGCTTGATAGCAGCTTTTAGCAGACTGAATAGTTTTATTCATTTTTTTGTTATTAAAGAAGCCACATATTTTTAGCATCCCAAGTCTAGCAATTAAGTAAAACACATTGAATTGTCAGGTTTTTCAGATAGTGACAAAAATTTAGAACAAAAGGTAGATCTTAAAACATTTTTATAATGTTGATTAAGGAAAATAGAACAACAATTTAAACATTTTCCTGTTCATGGGCTTTCTTTGTTCATTACTCTGTTGATAAAAGGAATCAAAATTGTAGAAATACCATATTAAATTATCTAGGACAGCTTTAATATAAGAGTTTCATGGAATATTTCTAATGAATCAATTTTTGGGGGAATAAGCTCCAAAAATAGCATGTCAACAACATAATTTTTCTTCTTTCATGCTTGATCTAAATTTCATGTTTCATTATTTCAATTTCTAGAATTAACTGCTGTTTTAAATCAAATAAGAGGTCTTATGAAATCATAACAATTAATTTCATGTCAATTATGAGTTAAGATAATTTATTTAGTACATTTTAATGTTCATCTTTTTTCCCCTCTTATTTTTGGTAACTAATATTTTGTTTCAGTAATTACAAATGTACACATTTAGAACCAGTGAAATCACTACTGTATAGAGTTGAAAATGAAATCTTGAAAAGTCAAAATAACTTTATAATTTAGATGTCAGTTATATGTAAAAGTAAAAAATAGATACTCTTTGGAAAATGTTTATTAATATAAAACCTATTTTTAGTAGAGATTTGCTAAAACACCAGGTAAGAGGTGCCAAACACTTATTACTGATATTTATGTCTACCACAAAAGGATAATACGGTTTATTAGTTTGTGTCTATGTATCTCTTTCATAAAAATACTTAATAATATCTACATTGAAACTATGGCTTATTTTATTTGATTATTTAAAATATTTTTTCATGGAAAATTGAATAAATGTTTATGTCCTATTTAAATTTTATATCACCAATATAATATTTGGTCTTAACTTTGGTACTCCATTTTCTTTCAAATTCTGCAGTTATGAAAACACCAGTACAACATAGGGTTATTGAGTTATTTTTAGACAACAAATTCTCTAAATGTGTATTCAGCAAAGTAGGGGGAGAACTTTTAATGTATAATGTTATATAGAATTTATGTGTTTACTTATCTCCTTATATTGAAAAACTCATAACTATTGCTCACTCTTCATCTCTGTCAGATGCTATTGCACCCAAATCACATTGGCTCAGAATTAAAAACTGAATAAATTTTTAGCCCAAAGTAAAAAAAAAAATACCTTTTTTTGTAAAGTGCTGGTGATTGTAAGGGTCTCTAGGAGGGCATACTGACTGAAGCTTCCTAGAGTAACTGACCAGGAGATTGATGAGAACTGCCATAATGTTCAGGTGCAGCAGGAGAACACTGAAGTATGCTTCAGGGGGAATATTGTTATTCATTCACAAAATGAACAGTGAAAATATAAAGAGGGTATTATTCTTCTATATCTTAATCACTGTATTTCAGAGCATTGGAATCTTTGAGTTGTTTATTATAACTTCCCTATGGCAAACATTTGCAATCGCCTTCTTTTTTGGTTTTCATGTGAAATGAAACTTAGGACATGCTAGACAAAAATCTGAATATTTCTTTCGGTTCTGGGATGAAAATGCATTTTGTATTTCCTCTGAGAAAATTGTTTGCTTGAGCAAACTCACTACACTGCAAAGAGGAGGTAAGAATGTCTGTGTATGTGTTCTTCAGAGATATTAGCCTATACATTTTTTTTTTTACTGGGTCTTTGTCTTGTTTTAGTATCAGGGTGATACTGGCTTCAAAGAAAGAGTTGGGAAGGGTTCCTTCTTTTTTGATTTTATGTAATAATTTCAGGAATTTTACTGTTAGTTTTTCTTTGAAAACTTGGTAGAATTCGACATTGAATCTATCTGGCCTCAGGGCTTAGTTTTTAGTTAGTATATTTTAAATTACTGTTTCTATCTCAATATATGAGTTTATTTAAATTGTTTATTTCATCTTGATTTAGTATTTTTGTAACAAAAATACATAAAAATTCCTTCATTTCTTTTAAACTTTCCAATTTCATGGAATGTAAATTTTTTAAAAGAATGTCCTAATAGTCTCTAAATTTCTTTGGTGTCTGTTGTAATGTCTCACTTTTCATCTCTGTTTTTATTAATTAGGTTCCTCTCCCTTTTATGTTTATTTGCTAAAAGCTTTGTCAGTTTTGCTAATATTTAAAAAAAACTAGTCAACTCTTTGTATAATTAAAAAAAGAAATAAAATCTTCATAATTAGCTAGAGGCGATATTGGCTCAGTAGAAGAACTCATTCAAGTTGAAGAACTGAATGTGAAACTAAGAATTGCAAAAATCAAACTTTCTCACTCCGAATGTTAGTAAGAGTTTTTTTTTTTTTGCCTCCCATTCTTCTAAAAAAAATTCAAAATTTTATTTCTCTTTATAATTTTGGAAGCATGAATTTTTCTAAATATACAAGGCAGCTGGCAACATGTCACTCTATTTTTAATCATTGTTTAGTCCAATAAATACTCCTTAAGTTTTCTTCATTCTACAGCACAACTTTTATGCTGTGTTATTTGGAAAAAAATGTTGCTTTTTATTTTTTAACATGTGTAAAGTAAAAAACAAAATAATAAGTAAATAGTGACCTAGCTAGCCACAAGATCTTAGCCTCAGATCTTTATCTGTACTGGATTCCTTTTATCTCACTATCTTTCATTAATCATATTTTTAAGTTTTTAAAAGAATTCCATACAATGTATTCTGATAATATTCACCATCACTCACTCAACTTCTCCCAGATCCTCCACCTTTTCCCACTCAACTCTGTGTCCTCTTTTTGTTTTTTTAACCTTCAGTCCAATTTGTATTGTCCAAATATTCTTGACTAGTGGTATTCCACTAGAGCTTGGTTGGCAACTAGAGGCCAGACCCTTAAAGAAAACCACTCTTGGCAACTATCAATTGCCAACATCCCCCCCGCCTAAGGGTTTGTCCTCTTCATGCTGGGTTTGTTCTGCCTTGATCTTAAACACATCTTGTGTGTGTTATCACAATCGCTTTGCGTACACATGTGCAATTTCCCTATCTTGTCTAAAACACTGCTTGTAATCATCTGCCACCATGTTCTTACAATTATTCTGCTCCATTTTCCTCCTGGAGGAAAGGAGCTTGATAGAGCTGTCACATTCAGAACTGAGCCTTCCACAATGCTTTTTTTTTCTCTTCTAAACAGTTCAGTATGGGTTTCTGTGTTACTTGTCATCTAGTACAAAAAAAAGCTTCTCGTATAAAAATTGGGAGGTGCAATAACTAATACAATTACTCCAGACATGTTAAAAAAAAATTAGTATTTTGATTTTTACATGTTCTATTAGGTAACTTCAGCAATCAGGCCTTTTTTATGTATCCTTTTTATATTTAGAACAAAAATTACAAAAGTAGAGTATTATTATTTTTAAATAGATGAATGGAATGTAGTTAAGACATCTGTATTTAGGATTATTATAAACGTAAATTAATATCCATCAAATGATTTAGTATTATCCTTTGACAAATAAGGATGAGTATTATTTTCTAAATTGTTAGAAGTGAATAGTATATAATTGAAAACATATTATTACTACTCACATTTTTCAATAAATGTTTGTTATGCTGAGATCCATTTTTCCCTATTAATTCAATAAGTATATTCAGCACTCTCATCTGAAGGGGTAGGCCTCATATTCTAGTCATTAGTCTTACATATTTTGGTGGAATGTTAGAGTATATTTTTTGATTCATCGTCTCCAAACCTTGAGTTAGTATTTCAGTAGTTAAGGGTTAGGGCTTAACACTTTGCACTTCTAGTACTTTATAGGTGATGCTATAGTTGTTATTTCTTATATCACACTTAGTGAATTGATCACAGTTCTAAGAAATTTTGCAGCAGACATTTTAAATTTATATTTGAACACAAAATGATGTATTTTAAAACTCAAGTTTTGAGGGAAATACATAGTCAGATACTGAAATCTTTTAGAATGAGAAATTAAGCACATTCTGAACAATATCTTCAAAATTTCATTTTGATGCCAGTTGTAGTAGTACATGTCTTTAAGTGCATCTCTGTGAGTTCTAGGCCAGCTTGATCTATACAGCAAGTCCCAGGCCAGCCAAGTATCCATAGTGAGACCCTGTCTCAAAAAAAAAAAAAAAAATTAGAAAAAAAAAAAAAAAACACGAGAAACACATTTCTGCCATTGTTTTATTAATAAAGGTGTTATATAAAAATGCAGTAAAATAAAGGATTGCCAGATTGATATGACACTAAATTTTCTGATTTTTCTAAAGAAGATAACACCAAGTTATTTGAGAGGATTAAAAAAATTCATTACGAAAATTATTAAAGCAAAAAAGATTTAACTCAAAATACAGATAGCTATTCTTGAAACTGTTGTTTTGGATTTGAAAGCAAGTTCCTCAGGGAAAGAAAATGCCTGTGGGGACTCATCATGTCTTCATTAAGCTAAAACAAATAAGCAAACAGCTTGCATCAGTGGAAGAACTTAGGAACTGTCCTTCCCTCAGAAATTCCCCTGAGAACCATACCTTAGCGCTTCTTCCAGAATTTCCATATGTGAATACCACTGCTGAGTTAAGACCCATACATGATAAGACAGCATAAATCAGTATCTTGAAGGGAGTGATTTGTATTTTTTTTGACTGATACATATTCATAATGAAAAACTATTCACTGGAGCATAGAAAAAAGTAAGCAGAAATATTCCAATATTGATAGGAAACCGAATTCTTCCTTATACTGACCATGTAGAAAGCGAGGAAATGGATGTGCCTTTCATGGCTGTTTCAGAGATTCATATTGTCTACATTCAGCTATGAGTCTTTGTATTAATTGCCATCCACTGCAGAAAGACTTTTCTCTGAAGAAGACTGGGAACTGAGTAATATTTATTTCGAAGCTAGCATAATAGTACGTCCACTTAGCAAATTAATAGCATTTTGCTCCCCCCTGGGGCCTATGTTTTCCACGGTCATAGATTCTTAGACAAATTCACAGAGCTAGGCATGGACTTTCTCCTGCAGGTCAGGCCTTAATTTTAATAAGAAAGTAGATGTTTACCCCTATAACATTCATGAACTTTGCATCCAAGGAAATATATTACCAGGCAGGTCACAGAATTCACAGCTGGGTGAGACTGTTGTTGAGTTTTCTCTACCTGCCAGCCTGCACACCAGCTTCCATTACTCTGAAAGCTAGGCCGCCATAGAGGAAGCTGGCAAGTTGGTAACAGCCTGATTTCTTCATATTTTGTGTTCAAAGTGAGCTGTGTTTTCAGCAATAGATTCTTACCATTAATCTCTGGTGGACATTTGTTCAAGAACAAATGTCAATATTCTAGATTGTTTTTGAAGTGTCTGGAGCCTCCCTGACTAATAGATCCAGCAAATGTGCTTTTTTTTTTTTTTATATGGCAACCTGTGATATCAAAAGTGTTTGGGGAGTGCTCAGTCTTACTCCTGACACCTGTATCACACACCCTCCCACCAAGTGTCAGGGAACATCGTGGAAGAGAGAGTGGAATTAGTGTAAGAGCCTGGGGTTAGGTAGGACTGACTCTCATCATGACAGCACTCACGTACTCATAGCAGCTGGGATTGTGAGCACAGGATGAAGTCACTAAACATTCCAGCATTGATGAAGGAGTAGCACATAAACCCTAAACCCCTTGCTAAGGAGTTATTGACAGTTGATGACTGCTAAGGGAGAGGGTACCAGTTTTCTTGCAGCGTGTGGCCCTTGGTAGGTTGAACATGCTTCAGTGAATGACTCCACAATCATGAGCTCATAAGTTAGATTTAGTGGATTTTATATAAAAGAAAGAGAAGGAGGAGAGAGAGAGAGAGAGAGAGAGAGAGAGAGAGAGAGAGAGAGAGAGAGAGAGAGAAAGAGAGAAGCTAGACAGGAAGTTGAGAAGGGGTTGTTGGATGGTCACAAACTCTGTAGGGTTTGGCAGAGGATATGATATGAATATTATGAAAATGCATTGTATACATGCACAAAATTCTCAAAGAATAAAAAAAACTTGTCTTCAAACAGCAAGGAAAATTAAATTTATATATTGAACTCACTGCATTGCTAAATAAGGTAATATTTATAAAATCAAGTAATTCCCTACTTGATTATTGAAATAATTATGATACATTTATCTTTTAGATTGTATTTTATATTAATTGAGCACTGTTACATCCCAGTCCATTGTAAAACTATTGCAAATCCATTGCAAAATTTTGCTAGGTTATGTAATAGAAGTATAAATTTTAACAATGAATAAATTAAATAGTTATATATACCAGCCAGAAATATTCTCCCAGTTGTCAATAAGCAGACTAGATAATAAAGCTTTAGAAAGCAGAACTAAATTACAGATTGATCGCCATATGTAAATAAGAGATATGTAAGAAAGTGTTTAGTGGCATTTGAAACAAACAGGGCAATACGTGAAAACATTAAATAGTCTAGCCAAGCAGTTGGATGTGGCTAGGATATTGTGAAAACTTCAGCTGAGGTAAAGGAGGGTATTAGGTTGATAGACGATTAACAGGATACCTTTTTGGCAGTACCTTAGCTGGTGTAAACTTCTCCATTGGGCAGGGGGGTTATATGCATAGTCTTTGACTTGGGCTTCTCTAAAGATTAAAAGAGATTAGAAGAGAGATGCAAAATTGAGCCCACCGTATATTTTTGCTGGAAGCAACATTCCATCATTTTTGGCATGTATAAACAAGATTTTACACACAGCACATACTCAAGTAAAAGATATTGCAAAGGGCCCATATAGTGCCTCATTGCTGGATACCATCTGAGAGCTGCCTACCATGCATGCCAATGTGTGCCTCAGGTGGAAGATGTGCAGATGGAATTTACTATGCTGGATGTATTTTATATCCTTTGTTCTCAGATCTTATCACTTCAGTCATCTCTTCCATATATTTCCCAAGCTAGAAACCAGTGGGCCATTATGAATAACTGTTAATTGTTAATGACTATTAAGTTCTTCCTTTGATCAGTATCTAAGAGGCAATCAAATTCTTTCCCTCAGTCATTTCTCCCAATTGTGATTTTTTTATTTTTATATTTGCTAATACTACTAATTTATTCCTGTCATGAGATATTTCAGTTTTCACTCACATGATTCAATTCATTCAATCTCTGTTCACATAGAGTTATTTCCCCTGTCAAACTAAGTACATCTATGAATTCTGTCACTTATAGACTTTCACTAGGGATCACAATATAGCTTAGTAGTATAGTATTTCTTTGGCATGAATAAAGCCTGGGTTTTTATCCCCATTTGTTTATAAAGTAAATAATAGATGAATAATTGAACTGCTTTCTTTATTTTGATACATTTAAAATATGTTGATCATCTTTCCTTTAGTGTATCAATCTTTTCACCATTTGATTCAAAATAAACTCTCTAGCCTTATTTTAGTCACATAATTTACACAATAATTATTTAATTATTTGACATTTTCTTACTCCATTTTAAGCATATCTTATTCTATTAATGCACATTGGAAGACTCAATAACAAATCTCTTGTGACAAATTTCCCATTTTAAAAAAAAAATCACTGATGTAGCCCTACCCTAATCAACATAGCTCCGAGTTTGACTTGGCTTCTTCTTGGCATAATGATATCTGTTCAATTCATAATCCAAAGAAAAAAACATTGTATGTTCCTAGTGATGAACAAGGCCTTTAAACACTAAATGAAAACTAAATGAATATACATTTTAGTGATATCACATTACTCATTCAAACTTATTTTTCTTCTGTCACCAAAAAAAAAAAACACTACAAAAAAAGTGTTTGTAGCATTGCTACCTGCATTAATAAGTTCTTTTGTTTTCATGGCAGTTTTACTGATATATATATATATATATATATATATATATATATATATAGTCTGAAGACTCTTAGATGTAGTATTAATATGTGGGTATGACCACAGATTATCATATCAAGTTACCAATTTGATTAAAAATAGGCTTTGGAGATGGACGATAGGTCATTCAGTAAATTGAATGCCTTGCAGCAAGATGACTTGAGCTCATATTTTCAAACTAAATGTAAGAATCAGGGCACAGCAGCACACATGTAAGCTCAGTGATGGGTAGAAGGGAGAAGGAGACAGCCTCCCTGGTGCTCACTGGCCAACTAGCCTAGCCTATAGTATAAAGACAAGGTCCAGACCAATGAGAAGCTTCATCTTAAAAAGTGAAACCAACATCTGGAGTTGTTCTCTGACTTCCACCTGCATGTTGTACATGGGTACAACCACACACACACACACACACACACACAAACACACACACACACACACACACACACACATGTTCCCCCCTCCTCCCCACATTGTTTTATGTGGGCTTCCACATTTTTTTCTGGATTTTTGGAGGATACACCATTCATTTTCAAAAATAGTCAAGACCACAAAATATTGAGAGTATAACACTATTTTATTAGACTAGTGTGAGACGAACATACACAGGTGTGTGTCACTGTGTACTAAGTACATTTTTGTGTTTAGGTTAGGGCTTCCATATGGATACAGTCATCCATGAGTAATATTTACTCGATGAAAGGTACTTGAGTTTTTGCTATGAAACATAGATCATATTTAATTTCTAAGTGTAGTTTTAAAAATGTAAAGTTAGCTTTTATAAATTGTTTCTTTATATAATAAAACTCATAATAGAAGACATTAAACTCTTTAAAAATTCATCTGAATGATGAATCAACATTCCACATTCTGTGACTGACACCAGCTGACTTGACAGCATGTGGCAAGTCACTTAGACTCCATCACCTTTTTTTCCCATTTGCAATGTTCAGGACTCAGACTAGGATCTATACTAATTTTAAACACATTCTTTAATTGAATGTTTTCAAGAAAAATACAATAACCATATATTCTTTTCTTGCACATATTTTAAATAAAATAAGTATTCTGTATTTCAATATTATTCAAAAATAAATCTGCCTGAATAGCAATTTTATGTTACCTGATGAAGCTTATGGATGAATTATATGAAAAACACAAAATAAAAATTTACCAGAAAACATAAACATTCATATTTTACAAATTTATCCAGCTTTCTCTTACATATAAAATATACATGAATTCTTCCCCCAAAGCTGATCATTATCATATATATATATATATATAAGAATTATCAAATGAATAAAAATATGGTACACATGTAAAAGATTAGCTTAGCTATCTCATCACATTATAAGCATATTTCAGCTTATTTTCTTCATCAATGAAACAAAGAAACATTTTATAAGCAACAAACAAAACATTTCCTTTCGATGAAAAGACTTCCATACACAACAGGCGCTATTCTAGCTTTTTAGAGTGAAGAGCTTCATAAACAATAGCTAACAGGATTATACTTTTTAGCCCATGGCTTCACGGATTTTTATTCATTTTTATTTAAACAACTTAGTTAATTTTGAAATTCAATGATTTGCAAGTTTTACAACTGGAGAGTCCTACACCACGTTTATCTCCAAAGACATTTCTTTGAAACCAAAGCAGCTCAAACATAGTGGCTGTAATATTTTTTTTCTTTTTTTTTGCTGGAAAATAATGTCATAAATACACTATCCAAGGAAGGGAACAAGAAGACCAGGATTGTGATACTTACTGCATTGTGGCCACTTTAAAAAAACATTTCATCCAGACTCAGGAAATCTCATTAATGTGGTAGTCCCTTTATTCCGCTGCTGGATTTGTTGACAGATAGTAACTGGGTCACTGTATTGAAATGCCCCATGTAAGCTCAGAATGCTCTGTGTTGGTTGTCATGACAACCATAGTGGTCGATTAAACAAGCTCAGAAATTGGGAACCTGGGCTTCTCAGAAGCCGTTAACTAGATGGAGAATCAAACACTGTCTTAATGATGTTAAATTGGGCAGAAATTTTTAAAAATTTTTCTTTAAAGGCACCATTATGTAGTTATTTGTGCATCATTAATAACTTAAACTTACAACATATAAAAAAGCAGATGCCTAAAACTCACTTTAGTGGCTACAAAACACAATTTTAAATTTAAGTCAACTCAAAGGACATAAAAGGATTGAAACAGCATTACAGTGTTAAGCAACTCTGTTGTAGTTAATGCTATTATCAGTCAATACAAATGCAGTGGCTATAAATGATTTGCATTTAGCTCTTTCTCCCTTTAAACTGTTCCTTGCAATGAATGGCAGATGATGTCTGCAGATGGCACACAGAGGCATCTTGGCACTCAGTCAGGGCCTTTGCTGGCCGGGAGCTCCACAACCAGGTTTAGGGACAAGGAAGATATTGAAGGGTTAGATCACCGAAGAAAGAGAGTGGTGGGTTGAAGCTGATAATGTGACATATAGGTGTATTTTTTTCTTCTAAGGTTATATTTCATTTCTTTGGCTTATTCATAATTATTAACATAAAAAATAGGTTATTTTTTTAAGGAATGCAGTATTTTTTTTCATTCATTTTCTGTGATTTCTAAGATCCTGCTGAATTGGGGTAGGAGGAGAAGTTCTCTCCTTGACATGCATCTGTTTTAGATAGTAAGTGCCTTCTGTCTGGTGAAGGAAAGAACAAAAAACAAGGTTAAGTAGACAAAAGAGATTTGCTCATCTGCCCTTGACTTAGCTAAGAAAATTGGTATATGTGATAAATCAAAGGAATATATTTAATTTTATTCTTTTCATTTATATGGATATTAAAACTCAAGTCCATAAATAGACTGTGGATATCGGCTCTTAAATCATGTTGAGGTATTTCAAGATTTTTACAAAAATCTGTTGCTGAAATTTAAAACCAGGGTCCATGTTAGCAATCTTTGACAGGAGAGCATAACAGATCATCTTGCTACAGGAGGAGATTAACTCTATAGGATTAAGGAACTAATTAGGGACAGGTCTCAGTCTAAAGCCCCAAGGGCACCAAGCAGAGGCAATTCTTTATGCAATGTCAGGATGAGGTTCCGTCCAATCCCACTTCCTGCCTCACATGACACTCCCAATTTAATGTGATGTTCACTTAATATAAACATAACAAACTGTGTTGATTCTGATAAGTTTTATTTCGGGTATTCCACATTTATCTTTGTTCAGGGTGCTTGTTTGTAGCTGAGGTATTAATAGGTTACCACATGCATTAATTTTTGCATCTGTTAAATTTTGTTATATCCATGTTTTATATTTTATTATATTTAAGTCAATCAACAACTTTAGAAAGATGAATGAAGATAGTTATCTATCACTGGATTATGTTTAAAAATAAACTTCTAAAACTAAAAATCTAGTTTTGAAATTAGCTTACAATAATATACTTTCTGAAAGATTTTACTCTTCTACAATGGATATCACTAACACTAATAAATATAGTTGGTACTGATAAACTGTTAATAAGAATTCAGGAACATCTGTCATTCTCTTGTCTAGTTTGGGAACAAATATTGCTTTTGTTTTTGTTGTACATCTATCATGACTCTGATTAAAGATTTCAAGTAATTGGATTGAACAGTGTTACATTTTTTTTTTACTCTACTATGGAGTGTTTAGCCTTAATGTGGACATCTATGTCACACCAACTCCTCCCAAGGCTCAGGGTTCATTGTGAACAATATGGTGCAGAGATTGTAAGAACTGGAAGTGGTGAGATGGATGACTACATGGAAACATTGACTAGATACTTCAGGGAGGTTGCCCATACAGACTCTTGTAGTTGTGACAACAGGTTCAAGACTTGCACAAGCTCTAAGTATAAAAAATCCACAGATTGGAGAGAGGAGATAGTCCCAAATTCCCCTCAGATCTTTGTATTTGACAGCTACTGGGAGCGTCAGTTTTCTTTAAGGTTGTAGCCTTTGGTAGGTAAAATATGTGGCAATGGAATGTCACATACCCAAGAAGATACAGCTTGCACTAATATAATTTAATGGTTATTAAAAAATAAAACAATAAAGAAGACTCAAAGTTGAATGGGCAAGAAATATGATGCTGGTTCTGAGAGAAAATGAGAAAAATATAATGTATAAAATTCTCAAACAATTTATTCATATAACATGTAAGTACACAGTTGTATAAAAGAAGTAAAGACTGAAATTAAGGGGGAGAGTGTGGACAAAAAATTTTCCCTTTCTAGCTGAAGTTTATATTCATTTATATTCATTCCTTGTATATATTTTCTGGTAGAGAAAAAGTTGTGTAGAGTGGAGAATGAGAGAAGGAAGGTAAATCTGGTATGGGCCAGGTAAAGAAAATGCCTAGGAAGTTAAATTGGTTCTAGGAAACATTGGAAAGGAGAATTGATAAAATATGTATCAGAGTCATTCTGGAGAAAGGAGATTTTGACTGCATATACTTTCATTTCTTGAGTGATATGGAAAATAGGTGCTGAAAGGAACAGAAATGGCAGAAGAAGTCATGGAGTCTTTGGCAAGATAACTTGTAGATAATTTAACTCCAAGCGACACTAGGAAAGTACATGGTGCAATGATGGACTGAGAGAGAACAGAAGACCAAGGAATTGAATGGAATCACCCAGAGACTTTCTCTATGAAGCCCAGATGAGAAGCCAATGGAATGGATACCTACACTTAGGTAGTTTGACGGAGGAAATTCAGTAAAAGGGGAGAGTAAAAATACTTTCAGATCTTTACTATTAACCAGTGTTTAGTTTTAGTAGAGAACAAATAATTAACCTTTAATGACTTAAACAATTATCAATACTAAGTTTTTCTTCTTGAGATACTTACCCCTTCCCAACTCATAATCTTAGTGTCCCAGTAAATTGTTTTTTTGGTTTCGCAACCAAAAGAAGTACCTAGCACTTTTATCTTAACAAACACCACTGTGTTTTCTGTTAAAAATTGAAATACTCAGCACTATTCTATGTGTTTGATGAAAGACTTTGGTTATGCTTTGAGTGACATGTTCAAAGCCACCTGTTTGTGTTAAACCTTCTCATATTTTCCAAACTTTTGTATAGGGAGATATATAATTACTCTGCCACAATTACTCATGTACTATTTGTCTTTTGCTGGACTGCATCTACAATCTACAGAAGGAAAGCACCAAGCCCATCTTGTTCACCATTCCATCTAGCATGCCGTGACTGGGTAGTGGCAGATGTTCAATAATTAGTTGTTCAATTAATTAAAATCAAGAGTGAGCTAATCCAATTAATCATTATATACAGTGTTGATTTATATGCATGTATTTTTCAAACTCAAAATTAATTTCTCGCATCTTTATTTGGTAGTGGCGTCTAGTTGCCCCTGTGAAACATATTGCTAAAACATAAATATTGCAAATGTAATATCTTCAATTATAAGAACATTTTAGATTGTATAAAAAGAAGGAGATAAAATGAGTAATCAGTTTTGGTAACTATTAAGAAAAATTGGGGGATAAGAATAAGTATAAGAAAAGTTAAAGCTATCATGACAGCTGTAAGAGGTATTGACATAAAAAACTACTCCCAAATGTTCAAGATAACTATTTTTTTAAAAAAAAAATTCTGATGTTTATGTGAGATAGTTCATTCATTCCACTGTTCCATGTGACCTTAGCTGTAAGATACTTGAACATGTACAGCTATGTAGGGGGTTTACTGTGTGGGAATATCTTAAGATTCTCTATTGATGTTGGCTGGTGGCTGAGTTTAGCTTGGTATGTGACTGAACATCCATGTGTGACTTCTGATGGAACTTTGATAGAGGATAGAGGCTGGACTCAAAGACAAGACTAGAGCAAGTGTGCTGTTAGGGACTCAGATAACTGCTCCTGTACGTCTTGCTGTGTGTGTGACCTTACATACTTAAGATCTTTACTTATACCATATTATATTTGCAAAGACAAGTTTCTAAAGCCGTCTGTATTCAAGAGAAAGGAATCAGAAACTTTTCATTTTTCTTTTGATGTAATGGAAGTAATGCACACACCAGAAGAAAATTACTTGGGAGTAGGTCACTTTGACTATTATGTTTAGGTACTATTATTTTTAATATTTTAAAACCAAAACTCGGATTTGTAGATGGCAAGTGACAAAAGAAAACACTTCATAATCTTTCAAAACAGCGTTACTGCTTCATTCTTTTGTAATATTGTTCTTGCAGACACACACACATACACACATGCATGCACATGAACACACATGCACACACACACATGGAAGGAGAGGAAGAGAGAGAGAGAAAATATGATAGTTCTAATGGTTGTGATTATAACAAATAAATAAAATAATACTTATTAGAACTCTAACTCATTATTTTATTGATTCATGAAGTAGTTATTTCTAGTTTAATTTTGAAATAATTTTAAGTTTATGAAGTGTTACAAAGATGATGAGGAAGTTCTGACACATACACATCACTCAGCTTCCCTACTGCTTATAAAATGTTAGAGCAGCTTTCTCTAGCTGTTTCTAGTATTTCTACTACATGTAGGTACTACAATTTTTATTGTTTTAGAAAAGAGGAAATGATGGTACTGATTCAAAACAAATTATTCACAAATTTAGTAAATCTATATATTTACTGTATTGTGGATTCATCAAAACCAATCAATCTGTATTAATAAAAAGCTTGCCAACTGAAGACAGCTTCCTCACTCAGCAATTCCTAATTCTGTCCACTGATTTTGTTTGGTGTTACAATCCAACGAGTGACATTGTGTCACACTTAAATCATGTCTTTATTTTTACTCCATCTGTGACAATTTTTCTATCCAATAAAAAATAAAAATTGCAGTACCTACATGTAGTAGAAATACTAAAAACAGCTAGAGAAAGCTGCTCTAACATTCTATAAGCAGTAGGGAAGTTGAGTGATGTGTATGTGATTTTATTACATGATTCTCTCTCTCAGCTATTGGCAAGGAATTTGTAGAATTTCCCTCCTTTTGTGATATATACCTCTTTATCACTAGTTAGGGACTATGAGAGTAGATGAAGTGTACATCTCACCACATAGTATCAGGAAATGCATATTATTAGTATTGCTTATTACTGGAAAAATTAATGTTGATAGGTTGGATAATACATGGTCTCTCATTCTGTCGCAGAGTAAATTTCTGGTTTTTCTTGGCATATAATATTCATTAGAACTAAGTCATTGGATTAGAACATTTTACCCCTAAAAAGGGACAGAAAAACCTCCACTTCTTGGAGGGAGAGCCATCAAACGTGTGTAGATACTGTTGCAATTGTTAACTGACATGCTCATGTGGAAACACCCTCAGTAATTTTATTTTTCTGTGCGTTGTCAGAAGTCCCTATTTACAAATCATAACATGTAATTTTCAAAGGGCGTTGGATAGGGAGGCTGAAAAGATGTCTCAGTGGTTAGATGTGTTTGCTGCTCTCGTAGAGGGCCAAGGATCAGTTCACAGCTCACTGCCACCTGGAGCAACTGCTTCAGAGATGCAATGTTTTCTTCTAATCCTTCCAAGCTCATGTACACACAAGCTCATTTTTACTCATGGATAATACACATACAAATAAATAAAATTAAAAAAAGGTATATTGGAGTCCTGAATATAACTAGCCATGAGTTGGTTTTAATTAATACATTGGCAAAAAATAAATTTATATGTGCATGTTAGAAAAGTAGTCATTCAGGAGTCTTTCCATATACAGTGTCATCAAATGATTGCACTATATATTCAAAGAGTACTAAGATACTAGTAGCTAAGGATTAGTGGGAAATCACAGTATTGACAGCTCCCAGACACTTTAGCTTCCAACCTGGTGTAGTGATTGCTCCCTCTTAAATTTTTTCTGGCATTATCATGCCATCCACCATAATGTCATACAGTGCAGCCACGGGAGATCCTTGCCAGAGCCAACACCATCTTATTTGTACTTTCAGTCTACAAACTATGAGCCAAGTAAAGCTCATCTTCTCACAATTTACTCTGCTTCCGGTACTTATTGATATAGTCGCAGAAAAAGAATTAGTATATTTACCATACCAATAAGGTAAATTTAGCTTTTTAGTTATTTCAGAAATATTTGTTCCATGTCTACTGTGCTTCAAGTCCTCAAAGACGACAAGACAAAGCACTGCTGTCTTAATGTATCGTTTTATGGATAGCTCACTCAGTGATTCATCAGAAGTGAAAGAACAAAATACTTTACTCTTCGTACTTCAAACTATTCTTTTCACCGACTCTCCCGTCGTCACTAAGTAACCATGTGTGATGACAGCTTCCTTAGGCTTTCCAGAATGAATGCAATCATAGCTTCCTCTTTGCAAACTGTTCCTTCTGCTAATTCTGAGCTCATACTCTCCTCTTGTCTTCCTTTATAACTATACCCTCATGCTTCCTTGTTGCTTTCTTGTCTAGAATTACAAAACCCTCACCTGTTAGGTAAAATGATGCGATTGTCAGATTGGCATACTATGGCTAATGGCAGCACACAGAGAATTGTTAAATTTTTGTCCTTAATTGAAAAATATTTTAAAATCGGATAAAGAATCTTCAATGCTTGTTTTCAGAGTGTTTGGTTTGAGATTTACATTGGTATCTTTTAATCTTGAGATCTAGGGACATGAGGAGATGCATTTTGACAGTGTCCTCAAGGCAAACACTCACTCCTCATGCTATTTATAAAAGCGCTACTGTGGTCTGGTGAGGAGACCCAGTGTGTAAACACTTTTGCCCCAAAGCCTGATGACTTGAATTTCGTCTCCAGGACCCACGTAGTACTGGAGAGAGACAGAAACTCCACAAATTGTCCTCAAACATGCGCGCGCACACACACACAAATACACTACACACTAAATATATGTGAAACTATGAGAGATGGTATTTATTTTAAAAACATTACTAACAAAATTGGAAATCTCAAGAATATTACCCAGGATTCAAATTATATATATAAAAATATAAATTAGGACTGTTTTATTTTCCTAGGAAACAATCAAAAGTCATGCTCATAGAACCTTCATAAGGAGATTTCAAAACAGTAGAGGTCACAGTACAAGTTATTTAAGAACAAAAAGGAATGAAGTAGAATGGAAGAGTGGTAGAGCCAACTCTCTCATTTTCACAAACATGTATGACAGGATAGAACACCTTTTTTCCTTATTATTTTAGGAGTGTCATTTTATATGACAGATTTTTTTACCATAATTACTGATGAATATAAAACAATTTATTAAATGCAAAATTTATTCCAATTATATTGTTAAGGTGATGGTATATAATGTCATTACAGCTGTTTATGCCCTTATATTGTAATTAACGTTATTAATGTGTAATTATTTCATTAAAATGGTCAGATATTATAGTTATGTGACATGCTTTTATTATACAGTGAATACTCTGTATCCAACCCTGAAAGGGAAATACTCAGAAAAGTTATTGCCACCTGTTTGAACACTCCTGGACTGGATTTTTTGTCATTATTCCCTAAACAATTCAATAAAGTAAACATTGCTTAACATTTGTATTGTAGTTGGCATTATGGATAATATAGAAATGATTCCAACTGTATTAGAGAATGAGTAGGCTGCATTCAAACTTGCAGCTTTTGATAGCCAGAGGTGACCCTTGGACCAGTAGTTTAGATCAGATACAAATGGATTAGCATATATAATATTTAGTGTATTGCATTTATGCATTTTATACATAATGTAATTGCTTATAAATGATGTTACATTTCATAATATATCTTCTTATGCATATTATTAGTGAGATAAAATTATTAGATATTTTGGCCATTTGCTTTGAACCAGATTTTAAAAAATTGAGTTCTTTCTAAAGAAAATACTATCATGTTTGATTGTATTTTACTCTGTGGGGTTCTGTAATAATTTTAAGTATTTAATATAGCAGAAACACTATATCTTTTCCAAAATACACACCCTCTCATGTTTTTTGTTGTTCTTATTGTTTAGAAAATATACTGAATCCAGTTAATGCTATCCATATGTGCATAGGTGTAAGGTGATCCCTTGGGACATGGGCAACCTACTAGCAACCGGCATCCCCCTAAGAAAAGTGATTCTCTTTCCTCCATCAGTCGCCTACGGCGAAGACCTCCATGGCTAGGAGGATGACCTCAGACAGCCCCTCCCAAGCTCTATGATGGCATTTCATCTGGCATGAGGTTGTGCAGGTTTTGTGCAGGTTATCACAGTTGCCATGAGCTCCTTTTTGCAGCAGCAGTGCCGTCTACAAGGCAGCTTATCATAGCTCTCCTCTTCACCGTCTAGCTCTTTCATTCTTTCTATCTCTTCCTCTGAGATGTTTTCTCCTACTCAGGGATGGGGACTTTGAAATTGATGTTCCACATATGCATGGCTAAGTACTCTGTTTTTTATTCTTTAAACAGTTACGAGTCTCCTCATTACCTATTATCTACTACCATCAAACAGGTTTCCCAACAGCATGAACAGCACAAATCTATAAATGTAAATATAAATATTTAGAAGGCAATTTGACAATATGACTATTCAGCAAAACAACATCAACAGGTCCTCCCCTTGGGCCTAAGACTTTCCTTGACATCTTTTATCCTCCCGTGTTTATAGCACAGGCATGAATTGCCAAGAGGTGGCAGGTGAGAATGAATTATAGCCAAAGAGATCATTACAGATCTCAAGAAAAGCTGAACCTACATGTTAGGGACGCTTTGCACCGTCACCAAATCTCAAGTCTCCAAAATAAAGTATTTCCCTGAAAAGAGTTTTCGAATCCATGTGATTAGCAAGTCCATTTAGAATAATTCTTAGAGGGAGTATAACCTTTCTCTTAAACAGTAAGAATGAATTTTTCTCATCTTCTAGACATCTCAGAATATCAAGTCTCTACCTAGGGCCACAGATACAATGTAGATACCATACTTTTTGGCCAGTAATCAGAATCCACCAATTCTGCCCCAGCTTTAGAAAAATTTACAGATCAGTGAACTTGTTACCTAAGATTCTCACTTATTTTGTATTTCAACTACTTTGTATGGACTTAAATATAGCAGAGTGTTTTAAATGTGTGAAGAATTTGGATCAATAACCTGTATTACCAGTTAGCTTGAGAGGGGCAACTATAACTTGCTAGCAATAAAATAGCCTATCTGACAGTATTACTTATTTTCTTTTTATACAGTTGATTTCCTAGTGGTTGCTTCCAAGATCACTGGTAGAATATATTAGAGATTGCACAAGTTAAAAGAAGCTCAGAGACCCCCTCGTACACCTGACTTTTTTGGCAGCTGCTCAAGTTTTGACCTCATGAATGGCCACAGTTTGGTCTTTCAGAATTTGAGCTTGTTGTACAACTTCCTCAAATCAGTCTGGCTGGGTCTTTGTTTGGAAGCCAAGTGGCAAGATACATTTGCTCTTACATGAAAAAAGGCACATTAACTTAATTTTCCATAGAATTTACATATAAATTGACTTAGCACAGGGGGCAAAGTCTCTTAAAAATGAGACACTTTTAAGATAGGTTTTCAGTACATTATTGAATCGAAAACCTAATCTGAGAAAGTTTGGTTAAAACTCTTGCCACAGAATGTTTTTGAGAAAGTCTTCTCTCATCAACACCCCAGTCTCTTCATCTTTTATTGTCGCTTTAGAGTGAACATTTGGTTCCAATGTCTGGCAATTTTCATGGTAATTTTCAAACCACAAATTAATAGTCATGTCATGTGTATTGTGTCCTTGGCTTTTCACAACCTGAAGGTTTCCTTAACCAGATGTCAATTGATTAGTGTTTCCTGACATTTTTACTTTTCCTCGCAGTTTTCTCTTCAGTATTCTTGGCCACTATCAGTCTGTTCAGAGTAAAACATTGTCCTTCTTTTTGTGCTTCCATTGCAATGGGCTCGTTTAAAGTACCTTAACTTTCTCCAGTGTACCCATGCACAGTGGGGAAGAGAAAAAAAAAGGTCCCTGATGTAAGAAACTTTTGCATATTAGAATGAGAAACTTGCTTAGTGGATCTCACCCATGACTTACTTTCTTTTAATTTGCATGCATTTTGTAATGCCAGAAATTTATTGATTTTTGTCATTTAATGGTTTTGAAAAGAAATACCTAGTTTTTTTTTTTAAAAGAATATAAGAACGAGACATTTGGAGGAAAGTCGTCATATTTTTCCTCTTCACCTGTCCCATTTTTTTCTCGCTTGACTTTGGAAATAAACTATTGGGCAGTGAGTTCTGGAGATACAGCTCAGTAGTTGAGAGCAAGTTCTGTTCCTACAGAGGAACCTAGTTCAGTTCACAGCCTCACAACTGCCAGTACCCCTCAGTTCCAGGCAATCTGACACCCACTTCTGCTTTACACGGACATCACATGTATGTTCTGACAGCCAGGCATATATACCAGGATTAAAAAACATAAATATTGAAAATTAAAGAGATACCTAGCAATGAATAGTGGGCAGTTTAAAATAAGATATAAAGGATTTGGATTAATGGAAAAATCTAGATTTTTAAATAGATCATAAAAATATATAAAAGATCATAAAAATGACTAAACAAAAAAATCTTCTTTGTTTTGCCCTGGCATCCCTTTAGAAAAATATCTTTATAGAATGTCGAGTATTTTGCATTGATTCCTAAGGACATGTTATAAAAGGTTTTCATGAAATAGGCTAGGGTTGAATTTTGCCTTTAAGCATATTGAAGATTTTCCATTTTGTTTAGAAAGGAACAGATTTTTTTTCAGTTCTTTCTTCAGGTCTCTCAGGTTTGTCCTTCAGATTTTCTGAGTACTGAAATGAAAGCTCAGGCAAGCCTTTTGTCTAGTGATAACTATAGCTTTTAGACTAGCTGTTGCTGTGTTGCCATGGAAACCATGCAGGATTCTGAAGTAGACAGGATTTGGTTCAGCAATTCACAATGATACCAAATCAATTTTGTTTTTTTTCACAATTTTAATGCATAATTCTGGTTTATGTTGTTCACTACAAAATTTAGATGAAATATAACAATTTTCTTACAATTTAACTAATTTGAACATCTTTGGTATCAAGCCTTTATTTAGTGTTAGTGTTTAATTATTAACGAAGTTTGGATGAAAATTCATATCTACGTTGAGAATTTTCATTTTGTGAATATCAGATTTTCAAAATGCAGTGTGCTAATCGGAAGAGAATAGTCATAATAAGCTTTTAGTATGGTGATTAATTCCAGCAGTTCTATTCAAAACCCAAGGTGAATTATTGATGAAGAGAGCTCAGGGAATTGAGCCTTAAAGATGTTATTTTACATTAATTGGTTTTCTTGCTTCTATTTGATTTCTAAATACTGAATAATTATGTTGATGAATCTCTGATCTCTCTCTCTCTCTCTCTCTCTCTCTCTCTCTCTCTCTCTCTCTCTCTCTCTCCCCTTCCCTCATTTTTGCAATAAATAAAAGATAGATTAGGGAAAATATATAAATCTATGGATGATTATAGCAACAGAAAAGGGAAGATAAGTAACTCAAAGTAGAAGTAGATTCTTTCATGTGACTCCTCTTACCCTCTTCCTTGTTTTCCTTGCTTCCTCTTCCCTCTGTCATTAATTAGAAACCCAAAAGCTAAAAATCCAGCACAATAGTTGGGAAGACATGCTGGCCAGTGTACATGGGGAAGATTTAGAGTGGGGAGAGCAGAAATTTCTTCTTATGTGAGTGCTTGTCATATCCAGATAAAATACTGGGGAGAAAAGACAAAGTAAAGTTTTATATCACTGTGATGATTTTTATTACTTTTACTTCATGTTGATTTTATGTTTTAATTTAATTCCTTTTCTGTTGGGTTAGGAATCTGGGGCTTTCACAGACTGAGCAAATGCTCTCCTAATGAGTAGCCAGTGTGATACTGTACACACTATTATGATTGTCCCTCACTTTTTAAATGTCCTAAGTCTTTTCTGATGACATTAGCTTTTATTATAATCAAAGTGGCTTCTGCTCAGGCTTCTTCACTTTCTTCCCAATTAATACTGGCTCTTATTATGCATAAGTGCGGGAGCAGTGGCCCATTTGCAGTAACTGGTGGTAACTGATTGACAGATACACTGACCTCCCATTAAAAGGTTGGTGGGATGATCCCTTCTGTCTGCATTCACAATAAGGAAGCTTTCAGAAGACCATTCTCCCTTCTCTTTGTGCCTGGCATGGGAAAGAAGCATGACAGGAGAGGCACTTGCTAGTAATGTTCATGAGCAGATGACAAAGCAAGTGTCTGAAGTAAACCTGGTGGGCTCTCACATTAAAAGAAACTAATTCAGATTAATGATTAATAAAATTAGCTTTCAAATTGAAAATCTGGGCTGTAAAGAGTTCACAAGGATTCGGTGAATGGAATGAGTAGAGGAAGGCAGAGGAGAGCAGCACTGATTATTCCAAAAGAGCCAAGCAGGGATCCTGTCAATGTTTATGACTGCATGTCCAGCACCATGTCTCATGAACAGAAGCAGTAATTAATAGTCACGTTAAACTAGTGAGTGAATAAATGATCTTTCTGTCTAGGGAAATGCCATGTAGTAACCATCACTTTACAGTTCTATAAAACCCACAAACAAACAAACAAACAAACAAACAAGGCTGGCCGGACAGAGAAAGAAGCAAGGACTGAGAAACTAAAGCCATAATCAACACAATATGGGGTTGCAGTGAATAAAATAATTTCTAAAGCATGCCTCTCCTTAGATACACAGGAGCAAAAAAGGAATACTGCATAATTTTAACAGATATCTTCGATATTCTGTATGTTATGACATAATTTTTTTATTTTTTTCAATCTTCTGCTCCCTCCCTCCCTTCTTCTCTCCCTCCCTCCTTTCCTTCTTTTCTTCCTGTTTTCTGTTTCATTCTACACTTAATACAGAAAGCAGTTCTCAAACTGGCAATGATTAATAGCTGAAGTACCATGATGAAGTAAGAGAGAAAAATCAGCTAAAATTGTATGAATATTTAGTGAAAACATGTTAAAATAGTCTGCAAAGATGCTTTTTTGTATATGACAATTATGGTCAATGAAATAGTAGGTATAATGTCAAAATAGGTCAGAGAAAACTGTAGAGAAAAGTCTTGATGGTGTAGAAGAATCAAGAAGTTGTCTTAGCACAAATTCAATATCAGTAAAGTGCTGAATAGAGGAGTAGTAATTGAATACTATAAGAATGAAGATAGGTTGCAGAATAGAAAGGAAGACTAGACAGCTAAAACAACTGACAGAGCATGGTGGAAATTTTAAGGCAGTCTATGATTCTTGAACTCATTCTAAAGTTTGGGGACCTACTTAGAAAAGGGAATAACATGAGTGATATGTTACTGTTACCATTTTCAAAACATCACTATAGCCCCAGGGAGATAAATTTTAGCAGCTGGGAGGTTAAACTTGGGCAAAATAGGTAGCCAACAGTGCTGTTTAAATAATGTAGGTATCTCTTTCCTAAAATCTATAAGTAAAAAGAATTTGCGAAGATGCTAAAATGGTTTCATCAGAGACTGGCGAGGTGAATCTGTGGTTAAGAGCAGCTGCTGCTCACTCCAAAGAACAGATATCAGTTCTAAGTTCTCACATATGGGATCTCAAAATCACTTGCTATCCTAATGACAGGGAATACAACACAATCTTCTGACCTTATGGACTCCTGTAAACACATGAACGTATACAAACACACACACACACACACACGCACACACACAGAAAAAAAACCCTCAACCCTCAACAGTGCTTTTCTTTTTTCTTGAGACGGGTTTTTTTTTTTTTTTTTTTTTTTTTATTTTTTTGCCTGTCTTGGAACTTGCTTTGTAGAGTAGGCTGTCCTTGAACTCACAGAGATACGCTTGCCTTCTGAGTGCTGGGATTAAAGACATTTCCCACTACCACCTGGCTTCAAAAAATTTTTGAGAAATGCTAAACCAAAAGAGATCTACACTTTCTTATGCCTGATCCAATTCCATACTCTTGCTTTGATTCTGTTTTTTTTTTTTTTTTGTTTTGTTTTGTTTTTGTTTTTGTTTTTCAAGACAGGGTTTCTCTGTGTAGCCCTGGCTCTACTGAAACTTGCTCTGTAAACCAGGCTAGCCTCGAATTTACAGACATCCACCTGCCTCTGCTTCCTAAGTGCTGGGATTAAAGGTGTGTGCCACCACTGCCCGACCCAATACTCTCAAGGAGCTTTGGTGCCTTGCCTCTCCTTCTATGACACACTGATAAAACTGCACTGCTACATACCAGGTGTGGTGGCACATGCCTGTAACCCCAGCACTCCCACTTATGAAGCAGAGATGAGCAGTTCTCAGTAAGTCAAAGGACAGCCTAATTGCTGACACAAAACTGTCATATTTCTTTCAAAGAGTGATTAAAATTATGAATTTTAAGTCACTTTTAACCGGGTAGTATTGCCCCTTTATCTTAGAGCTGTGTTTGTTAAACTTTATGCTATCATATTGAGGTTAAGGAATAATTTTAAATGATGAGAATTGTAACAGAAATTCTACTTTACAAATAAATGAATAGAGATCTCATTTTCGGCTGTATGTCACTTTGGCCTTATATAGGTTAGACTGAAGACACTGTTTGCCCACACTATCTGACCTGAAGGGTGCAGCTCTACTTCGCCAAACTACACCTGCCTCAGCTTGTCTAGCAGGGATCTTGCTTCCTCTGTAACTTGATCTGTATAAAAGAAGGCATCGAAAAACTTTTGTTTCATACAAGTTTGTAGCTTCTTCCATTGGCAGAGTGGGAGGACTTTGACTGTTCCAGAATAAATCTTTCACTCTACACCAGAATTTTAACTCTTAATTAATGAGTGGCAGGTCCCCTGTGTGCAGCACATGTTTAGGTAAATTCTAACTTTCCAAAGTAAGTTGTTTCACAATGGCTGAAGTCATGAATAAAGTCATATATTCAGTTTGATGGGGTTACACAGTTGATCTATGAATGATCTATCATGAAAACAAAATAAATTCTTCTGATAATAAGTTTCTAAGACATATTTCTATTTTGGTTGCTAAGACTAGACCATGAATTTGAGGAGTATGGGGAGTCACTTTGGTTAGAAAACATGACCAGCCAAGTCAGGCTTCTGGTTTTGGCAAAAGCTTGTTAGTTTAGTCCAAGCACATTTCCTTCAGCTCACTTTCAAGTCATCTTCATGTATAGAGAACTCTTTTCCTGTCCCCCACAGCAGTGTCCCCTCCCTACAACATATGTGACTCTCTTCTGCCAAGAGGGGGGCAGATTGGCTTTCAAGAGTTGTTCCATCTGTGGCTCATGAGCTTTTCTTTTCTCTAATTTTTCCTAAAAGAATAGTCGGTATCTTTAGGAGAACTGAGGTGGTTACTGAATATTTAAACCATTATGATTTTATTTCAAGGAACAACGCTAGGCTCTCTGAGGATGAGAAGAATGAAAGAAGGGCCACCACATTTCGAATTTTACTGTATCTCTTTTTTTGTAGTCTGAAAGGCAATGGCTGAAAGCCAGTGGGACTGTCTCATTAGCTGCTGGAAGATGCTCTGATTAGATGGGATACTCAGCTTTAAAGGACGAGAGGGGCACTGTGATGCTAACACACAACCAGGAAGCACAGGGTGCAGATGGCCTGTGTTGGTGACAGGAGTTTTTAGCAATGCAAGTCCATTTAACTTAAAAATTGGTACATTAAAGCATTCAATACAGTCATGTTACAACACAAGAAGAAAGACAGGAAAATGCAGCTAGTGACCCAAGCTAACTGATTAGGGTCAATTAAAATTGCTTAACTGGAATCACTTTAGCAGTTTGGATTGACATCTTTTTTTCCTTTTAATTTTTTTCTTGCTGATTTTACTTTGCACCATTTTCTCAACAAATGTTGACCTGCTGCTCTTCAAATTCCATTATTTGGAAACCTTTTGACTTTATTATCTTCAAAACTGAGCAGCTAAAGAAAAAAAATTAGTAAAATACTGTCTCTTGCATTTAAAAATGTAGAATGTCTTTACTTTTGAAACCAAGGACAATACTGACTTAAATTTATATAACCACTATAGAAAGGAATATTTATTTTTTACTGTGAAATCTCCAAAGAGCTTATAGTCTATGTTATGGCAAAGCTAGATTGAATGAATAATCAATTGTATATGAAGTAATAAACTAAGTTTAGTGACAGTAATACTTGGATTTAGGGTCTTCCAAAGGAGAAGCATTTGGATATGCTGCCCTTCACTGGAAACATTAGAAGCTGATATGAAGATTATGACATATGCGTAGAGGCCTAAAAAAATGTAGGTAATGGACAGATGAAGTGTTTTCAGTGACCATGGATCATTGAAACTATTTATGAATGTTTTTGAACACAAAGACACAATGTAACAATAACGTTGTTGAGGGGCGAGGGCTACACTTATCTATGGATATAGATAATGTTTAGACCAGTTAGGTATTATACTGGTTTAGTTAAGTTGCAGTTGTAATTTCACCTCCAATTCAACTCCAAATTATCAACTCTGAAAATATGTATACAAGTAGCATTTTATAGGTTGAGTATGGTGTATTCAAGTATCAGGAATACATACACACACAGCATATATATGTATATATACATATACATACATATATATGTACATATATACATATTTCATATCTGAACATAACAAAAACTAATAAGAAGAGAGGCCATGAATTTGAAAGAGGTCAAGAAGGAATATATAGCCGTGTTTGGTGAGAAAAGGGGAAAGCAGAAAATAATGTCATCATATCATCATATCAAAAATTAAAAGAAATATTTTTTTTTAAAAAAAAAAACATGTTATTGCAGTGGATAAGACTTGAGAAAAAGTTAGAAACCACAACCTATGGAAACCAAGGGGATGAAAATTCGCCACAAGTTGTACTTCTGTTACTAGTTCAGGAATAGCAGAGTGCTTCCCTGGGATTTACAGCAGATTATGTAAATTTTTTTTCCTCCAAGGCATCTTCAACTTTAATAATCATAGTGCCGCCAAACTAAACAGTATTTCTTCTGTCTAAACGAAATGAAAATCAGAATCCTCTCACAGACCTAATACTAATTCTAATACTTCTGACCTGTGTTCTTCTCCCGAGACATGGAAACTCACTTAACCGGCAGGGCCACAGTGGCTGGAATTATCACACACTTGTTTCTTAAGGGAATTCCTCTAATATTTCTTGTAGAAAATAGAGCAAAGAGAGGAAGGATCAGTGTAGAGCAAATGTGATAATGCTGTGGTTTTATATAAGTGCTGCAAAAATAGGAAAGATAGACCATTTCTGAATTATTTTTCATATCAAATGTAAAAGCCCTGAGGATATATTTTGACAAGAGTGTTTTTCCTATGTGGACATCACTGTCTGCCTTCAGAGGCCAAAAGAGGATGTGAGATACCATGAGTAAGGATTTACCATAATTTAAAAAAGTGTATTATTTTTAGTTATTAATGAGGGTTGTAAGTGCTAAGTATAGCTTCCTCACATGATAAATGAAATGACCAACACTCAGATTTAGAGAATGCTAAAGAAAAGATCAATATGGATAATGAAGTAGATAATACAGCTTAGGTTTTGGGATTTTAAGAAAATAATCAAGGTGCTAGAGGGAAGGATCAGCTGTTAAAGCACCAACTGATCTTCCAAAGGACCCGGTTTCAATTTCCGGCACCCAACTGGTGGCTCTCAACCAACTGTTACTCCATTTCCAGGGATATGATGTTCTTTTCTGGACTCTCAGGGCACCAGGCATGCAAGTGATACCCTGACATACATGTAGGCAAAACATTCCTGCAAAGGAAGTAAAATGTATTGTTTTTAATTAAAAAAAATTATAATGAAGACATCTGTAGGTTCCCACCATCTCTAACTGAGGAACTGTGGGCAGTTGGTGGCTTCCAGAGCAGCAAGAGTTTGTTTTCTTTAAGGATGTAGCTCGTAGTAGATTGAACTTGCTCCACCCCCAAATGTATGTGGACAACACAAATTGGAGTCAACGGATTATTCAATTAAAATATAAAGGGGGCACTAAGTTTATAGTATGGATAGGTCTGGGAAAAATTATTTGGAGAACCTGTGGATGAATATACTTAAAATACTAAATACACTGAATCGTATGCTTTAATATAGTCACTATAAAGAATTTTCTCTCTGCATTTTGCCTCCATATATTATCAAGTACTTTTAAAATTTATTTTACCTACGGGTTGCTGTTTCCTTTTCCTCTTGCCTCCCAATATCTCACGCATCTCACTTCCCTCTATTCCCAACACCCCAATCCAATCCACTCTTCCCCTGTTTCTGTTCAGGAAAGGGAAGGACTCCAGTAGGTCCTGCCTATGGGATGTGCTGGGGTAAAGGTGGACTAGAGATTGAGTGAGTGACCAACCAATGACTGATTAAGTAGAATTAACATAGGAAGTCATATCATAGTACACATTTCCAAAAAGCATCAAGAAAACGTTTTTAACTCATACTAATTTATGAATGATAACAGTGCTATTCAATCTGACTTGAACATTGCATTATGTAAACATGAGTCATGACATCAAATAATACCTCCATAATATATATGATTTTTCTGTGACCATTAAAACCTCCAAAGGAAGTGGCTTTATAGTTCAGTGAACTATATATTCCATTGGCCTAATTGGCACAGCCATCCCTTAAACGCCAGCTCCCTAAACTGTGGGCTGTGACCCCATATGCACCCACATAACTAAGTACAGTAATCTTGAAATTTCGGCAACAGTGTAAGAAGTGTAGACAAATAATAACTGGCAATTAACCTGAATCAAACATACAATGTATCTGAGGCATTTCCGGCAGCATCCCTGTGTTGCACTGATTTCACTCAGTTTTACTTATGTCCATTTTGTAGGTATAAATAACTTTACAATTCAGTCATAAGAAGTAGCCATCTGACTATGGATTATACATTTACATAGACAGTTTGCCCAAAGACATACACAGATGGCAGAAATGAGCTAAAAAGAAGATGGATGTCAGTATGTCATCAAAGTATTCAAAACCCACTTCATGTAATTATATCCCATGCATTTTACTTTCATTTGAAATCCGAGGTGGAAATATGCTTTTATTTTCTTTGTTCATATATGAAGTTTTGTAACCTATGTTATTAACTTTACAATTGTTTCCAAATAAGTGTGTGGCCATCTTTCTCATCATACATGTAAGAGATGACTGAATAATGTTTTTATTTTATTTTTTAAAGCATGCTCCTCAAATAATTGGCCCAATTTTATTTATTTTTTAATTTATTTTTATTTTCTGTATATGACTGGTTTGCTTGCATGCATGCCTGTGAACCACAAACATGCCTGATGTCCATGGAGGTCAAAAGAAGGCATCAGATCCCCTGGAACTGAAGTTATGGATGATTGTTAGTCACCATGTGGATGCTGGGAACTAAACCCAGGTCCCCTGTAAGAGCACACATGCTTTAAACTGCAAAAACAGCCCTCCAACCAATTTCTGTAATGTGTACATATAGACATCATGTTTGAATGAATGCTATTATAAATCTAAGGATAGTTGATGGATGGTGATGTGGAAGATTAAATCTTAATGATGTTAAAAATCCAGGACTGTTTACTGAAGCACACAGAGGCATGCGGGTACAGATCTAACACAGAAGGATTTAATTTCTGTGGCTCCAACTTCGTGTCCCATATGGGAAATGCAGACATTATGTTTCACTTCATGGAAATGTTAATGGAATTAATTAAATGGGAGCTTTCGAAACTACAGAACATTCTGTCTTTAGTTGTTCACACACTGTCAAACATGATACGTTGCTGTCTAACTCTTGGTCTGACAGGCAGCGCTCCCTTTTCTCACAGATGGATCCTTCACAGAGCTTCCTGACCACAGTCAGGATTAAGTCCCCAAACCCCTTAATGGAAAGGGAGCATCTGTTGTTATCAACGGAGAATTGAGTCTGAGTACCAGTCATGAGATGAGAAGAGGCCTACATCTTTTAAGTTGTACTTTCATATAGGATTTATATAAACAAGCAGAAGGACCGGAGTACATATAGGTTTCTTTCCTCCATTATAATACATTAACATTGGGAATTCTTGGCACTCCAGAGTTTTAAATAAAACTTTGTCTTTCAGAAGGCATGTCTCTCGTGGGGGCTTTTTCTTTGGTCCAATGGTTCCTTCTTGGTGAAGACTTCGTTATGACAGAAAGGAAGGCTTCTCATATTCTACGCTATTTAATAGCAAACGTGGGAGAACTCCAAGCAGAAAGAACAGCATGTTCAAAAGCAGAGGCTTGCAAATAAACTTGTCTAAACCAGGGAATCATTCAGTGTGCTACCCACTGACAAGCTTAAATTCTGTCCTCAGGGTAACCAGAAGGCAAGGAAGGACTTGAAAGAACTTCACAGAGAGAAATATTTGACAATGTTCATCTTTTAAACAATTATTCAGGACTGATAAGAGAGCACATATTCAGAAAGTGAGAAAAGAAGAAAAGCCCTCTGTAAATAGCAAATTATCTGCATAAATTAAGGACAGGGAAGTTAAGTACCATTTAGGAAGCATCATTAGATACAACAGATTTAATATGATGAGAAGGGTATATTAATTAAAGTGAAGAAAAGAATTTGGCATACTCTATAGTTTTTAGTAACTGGATGTTTACTGAAATTTTGTATTGTAGAATACAAAACATTGGGAAGAAGAAGCTGGAATTGTGCTGAATCCAGAATCTTCTTTTAAAAGCTTCTAAGCTCAGAACAGGATTTTGACTCTCATTTCCAGGGCTAATATTTTTTGTGTATTTTATTTCTTATTTTTCACAAAACCATTGACCTTGTTCTCTTCATTGATCTTTCTCTAATGTTTCGAGAACTTCCACCACCATTACTGATAAAACACAAACTCATTTCACCTGACTTGCAAACATTAATTCCTTATGTAAATTTGACTACCATTACTGGCCATGGTATAACCATATAAATCTATGTCAGTTAGCTCTTCCTTTATTTTTATAATTCCTATAGATTATCTTAAACAAAAAGAAACTTAAATGTAAAAAAAATAGGTAGTGTATAAAGAAAGTATATACACACACAAACACATACACAAGCACACCCACCCACACTCACACACGTATATACACTTATCCTTAAAGCGAAATCCTGTAATTTTCATGAGTTGAATTAAAAAATATTGCGTTAAATAAAATGAGCAAGACATGGAAATACAGATACAATTTAAGTGTAGTAAAGCAGAGAATCATGGTTACAGGGCCACAGGTGAACAAGAAATGCAAAGTGATGATGAAAGGGTTTTTAGTTCCTAAAAATCTTTGGTTTTTAGTGCCCTAAGTGATGAAGATGGTGAACACTAGAGGACCGTGCAGTTCAAAATTGTTGAGAGTAAATTTCAAATGTCCTCACCATAAGAATAATGGGTATTTAACTAGCCTGGCGTGCATTTCACATGATACTCATGAATCATGACTTTGCACCACATATATAATAAATGTTGATTCATAGGTAATTACTTATTTAAAATAAGCAATAATAGAGAGTGAAAATACTAAAAGAGGAACTTTGGAATACAGGAAACTATACATATAACAGATGGTATATTCTGAGCCTTAAATAACTCTACTTTGCTTTTAAATATTTAACTTTCTATTTAGGAAATCATTTTCAAGGGTGTAGGTGTATTTTTCATGATATTTTTAAATAATAATCTACGTGAAGTGAAAATCTTCCTGTGATTAAATATTTAACACAGAGCATAGCATCATATTGTAATCCCTGTAATGTCACAGTTATGTCCAACCCTAAAATGAACATTTAGCTAAAATATGATAGATACCAACAATCCACATCTATTGCTTCAGTGTTTAAGCAGAATGCCATTTTAATTCCAGTGTAAGTTCTTTCTACTACAACTTTCTGACAGCTATTTCATAACAACATCCCCATAATAACATCCCTCATTAATTGTCAGACAGCTCCCACATCATCTATGCCATCTCAGGCCTTTGTACGAAGTACTTTCTCTGACACTGGAACTCTCACCCACACCTGAAGGACAGTTATCAAAGCATGAACAACTTTTCTCTGCACATGAAGGTCAGATTTTATATCTACATTTCCGATAAAAATAACTTACTATTCTTTACCCAGTAGTGAGCTTGTTTCTTTTTTTCTAATAATTTTTTATTACTTTATAAATAATACCATTCAAAATTCCCACTTCCTCCTCTCCTCCCACTTCCCTCCTACTTCCCCATTCACCCTCACCCCCCCTCCAGTCCTAAGAGAGAGCAGGGTACCCTGCCCTGTGGGAACTTCAAGTCCCCCTCCATACAGGGGTGGGGTGGGGGGAAGCGAGAGGGGGGAGAGAGAAGAGAGAAGGGAAAGGGGGAAAAGCTTAGGGGAGTGGGATGGTTGAGATGGAGGAAGGGTGAATATGGGAGCAGGGAAGAAGATATCTTAATTAAGGGAGACATTTTGGGGTTGCAAGAGGCTTGACTCTAGAGGGGTTCTCAGGTGTCCATGGGGATGTCCCCAGCCAGGACCCTGGGCAGTGAAGAAGAGGGTGCCTGAACTGGCCTTGTCCAGTAGTCAGACTGATGACTATCTTGAATATCACCATAGAACCTTCTTCTGGTGATAGACGGAGATAGATACAGAGACCTACATTGGAGCACTGGACTGAGTTACCAAGGTCCAGTTGAAGATGTGAGCTTGTTCTCAACAAACTATGGTCCTTGAATCTTCCTAGGTTAGGACTTGGACTTGTTGGGACCTAGAAGGTCGTGTACACTGAAGTTCTTAGATTAATTAGAGTTCTTGGGGACTGCTTTAGATAAAGTCAATAACATAGCATAAAGAAACCTATACAAATGTAATTTTTATCAAGAATTTGGATCTCTTTATTCCAACTTATTCTGGAACGAAGCTTTCTAAACAATTCAGCTAAAATCAAAAGCAAAACACTGTTGGCTGTGACTCTAATTCCCAGAAGGATCAATCTATATGCCACAAGCTAAGTATATATAATGAATTTTCTTGAAGAGCCATGATATTATTCTGTAATAAGATGTAAATGTGAAATGCAATGATCATGACAGTTCAAACATCTCTTAGACACAACTGATTTCAAGCCTTTAGGAAAGTAACCCCTAAAGATATTGTAATACCATGTAGTAAGTTTTTCTTTAGTTTTTTTTTTGAAGAACCTCCATAGCATTTACTAAATAGTTGAAATAATCATGTTTTCATTAGCAATGAATAAAAATACCGTTGTCTCTACATTCTCATCAACACGTATTATCTTTTTAATATAAAAGTTATTATGATGGGTGTGAAATGCTAACCCATCGTGCTATTAATTTACATTTTCCCATGATTAAGAATGTTCACCATTTTTTATATGTCTGTTTTTGAAGTGTATGACCTCTGCCAATTTTTAATACATTCCTTGTTTGCTGCTGAGGTCATAGTGAATCTTGGATATTAACCCCTTATTGAATATGTAGCTTTCAAATTGTATTTTTACAGGTAGTTGGTTGTCTTTACACACTGTTGTTTTTGATTTTATTTGTAATTATGTTTTGCTCCTGTAGATTTTGTATGTTAAGAAATTATACAGAGTATTTTGGTAGTTTGACAAGGCACCTTTCAGAGGAATACATTGGCTTCATTTTCACTTTAGTTATAGCATTGATACACACATATATATGTATATACATAATATCTCAGTTATGAAGACTGAGCGTCTCTCATGGGTAACAGTTAAGATTTTCTTAGGATAGGCTAAATCATTATCTGAGTATACTTAATTCTTTTTTGTGTGCTTTTTTTATTCATTTATTAAAGTTTTCTGTCTCTTCCCCACCACCGCCTCCCCTTTCCCTCCCCCTCCCCCAATCAAGTCCCCCTCCCTCGTCAGCCCAAAGAGCAATCAGGGTTCCCTGCCCTGTGGGAAGTCCAAGGACCACCCACCTCCATCCAGGTCTAGTAAGGTGAGCAACCACGAAACTGCCTAGGCTCCCACAAAGCCAATACGTGCAGTAGGATCAAAAACCCATTGCCATTGTTCTTGAGTTCTCAGTAGTCCTCCTTGTCCGCTGTGTTCAGCAAGACCGGTTTTATCCTGGGCTTTTTTCAGACCCAGGCCAGCTGGCCTTGGTGAGTTCCCGATAGAACATCCCCTTTGTCTCAGTGTGTGGGTGCACCCCTCGCGGTAGGTAAATTATTTTATACAAAGTTAGATTGGGGGAAAGGTTTAAGGCTATAAACCAAAGTCTGGGAACAAAATAAATATATTAAAGGTCCATTTTTTCAGGTTTCTATCCTTCTTAACTTCCTGTTCAGTATATCAGAGCCTTACTCTATCAGAACTATGCACCTTAGAATATTGCCTACCACAATGTTAAATGTATTACCATTTTGGATTTTTTTTAAATGATTGAGTTCACCATAGCATATGAATTCCATGCAGCATCTTAATAAATAATGTAATTGTCATCTTAAGTAAAAGCATCTCCACTAAAGAGAATAAACCCTTAACCAAGAGAAGCTGCAGAAATTCTTCCTATGACTGTCCTATGTAGATTTTTCCTTATTTGTCATACTTCTCCCTCAATATATGCCAATTCTTTCTCATTTACCAGTCTAGAACTCGTAATTACCTGAATTTGAATGCATGCTATTTTTAGGGAAAGCTGATGTTTTATGAATGGAAATTTTAGCCTGTCTGGAATTGCAGAAATGTCCACATTGAGCTACACAGATGATGAAACTCATTCCCTTTTTAAGTTCCTGTTGCTGGTTCTTTTGTCCCAACAGGAGCTCCTGTCATCACTCATTGGGTTATTAACGATGACACCAGGTTCTGCCCCCGGCCTTATGCCAGCTTAAGTCCATCAATTACACTATAAGCAGACTGGTCACGTATGAATCTGTCGGTCTCTGCAGACATAAAGCTAAAATTCATTTTCATGCAGAAGTCTTCCCAACATAATATTACTCTTCTCAAATCTCAGTAAACTTCTGTCTTCACTTCAGGCTAACATGGTGATGTTAGAGAAGATGCGGTTCCTACCAGTCCACCATCCTAGGCCATCTAAGGTTACAGACCCCTTGTCAAAAAAAAAAAAAAAAAAAAAAAGAAAGAAAAAAAAAAACGAACAGGTTAGCAGCCATGCACTTTGTGCAACTTTAAAGTCCATACATAGTGAATTTTCCCAACAGGAACAGTCCATACTTTTCAGAACTCATTATTCTTAATTTTAACTGCTTTTCAGGTTGGAAATGTGATAGTATGCTATTGATGTTAGGTATTAAGAAGCTGGGGGAGAAGGTTACTTTTAGAAATAGACAAGTATTTTTGTTTTCTTTTGATGAATATCTAGATGCACTCATATCTGGGGCTTTCTGGGAAAATAACCTTCATCTCTAAGTATTTGATAAATCTCAGATAGTTTATTATGCTTAATTTCCATGTCCTTGAGAAAATCTAGAGAGTATGCGGAGACAGTATGGAATTTTGAACTTGAATATGGTAAATAGAACAACAAATACTCCACATTTTAAATCCAGACAAGGAGCTTAGAGTCATGAGGTACTTGTCCTGTCAACCGAAATCTAAAATGAAGTGCCATCTCCTCGCCAAGCTCCCTGTCAGTCACAGTTGGAGACATTCGCCAAATGCTCCGGTTTCTTAGAACAAGATACCGAACACCTCCACAAATTATGTCAGCTTAATAGTGAAATGTTCTTTTTGCATAAAGTATAAGCTACTAGGATTCAAAAATACACTGGGAGTTTTTAAAATAAGCATTATAAAATCAATTTGATATCTATTTTACCAATAACCTTATGTATCTACAACAGAACTGAGATGGTATGTGGGTATGGGAGGAAGGTAGAACACAGTTGAAATGAAAATTGATAGAATTTCTTTAAGTTAAATTATCTGCATTTTAAATTATTTACAAACATTTTTCTTCTTTTAAGTAGAATTATATTTTGAAAATTTGTTTTTGCATTAGTTTACTTATCAAAAGCTATGGTTTCCAGTATAAGAAATTTTGTAAAAAAAAATAAAATAGTATCAAGTCATGGAAACTTCTATCTCTAAGTATTTTATTTTCTATTTATTTGGAATCTCTTTTGCCCCATTTTTTACTGTTTCTTTCATCAGTATGCTCTTGATAAGTGTCATTCAACTGCTACTCACTTCATGTCTGTGTGTATTTGTTTGCAACAAACTAAGGAGAGACGTTCAGAATATATTTTATTGGTAGTTTACACTATCACTAAAAACAAAATGGAGTACTACCAAAGACAATTATTGTCCAAAGAGCTGTCTGTGACTGTCAATGAATAATGTTCAGTGGGCTCTACTTCCTAGCCAGACGGCCTCAAGGTGCCTGGGGATGCCAGTGTGAAAAACCAGGGAGCATTTTCCATGTTCCCAAATGTTTCTGGAAAGGTAGGCATTGAAGTGAGATCTACCACTGACATTATGCCACGGCTTTCTAATTACTGGGCTCCTTTTAAATGAGACTGGTAATGCTCAATTGCCGTCAGCTATCCCCAAGAGACCAAAGGCAAAAAATCAAATTCTTTTATGATCATAGCCTTTCTGTTATTTTATTTTCAGATTGGCTTTAGAATTTAACTAATAAAATGGCTCATATTTTTAAATTATTTATCCACTGACTCCAAAACATTTGAAGATAGACATATCTGTTACATAACAAAACAAGAAACCTAATACTAGAGAATTATAATAGTTGCTATGATGATTTTAAAACAAAATACATAGAAGTTTGTAATCTAATCAAAATTACAGGAATCATGAGTACGTTGTCTACAGGGCACATTGTCCTAGCCTTGAAGATAAAATAATCAGTGACGACAGTCCAAGATGGCTCATGAGAAAACTTAATAAATAATTCCACATGGTTTTATCACTGTTCTAGGGCGAGAATCATTTTTATTTTGAATGCTAATGGTAAATTCACTTAGTATTTGTATAAACCTTCTCTCCACTACAGAAAGGAAAGAGAGAGAGAGGGGATAAAAACCACAAGAACACCTGGACTCATTCACATCTTAAATAATACGAGGCCTTTTATTTATTTCAGTATTCATTCAGTACTAAATTGCTTCCTATGCAAAACATTTAAATATAAAATGTTCTATTATTTGTAGCTGAATTAGGTGTTCCAAACCTGTTACCTCTTCTAAAACATGAATATTTCATGTTTTAAAATGGCTGATATAGAAATACAATTCATGGAACTGTGTTTGATCTTAAGTTTTGAGATTTTCTTCAGACTCTGTTTTATTCATTCAAGTTTTGATATAAATATTATTAACATTTATTGATACTTAAAAAGTAATGGTGTTTGATGTAATTTAATTCCTCCAAACTAGAGAATCGCACAGAACACTTATGATTGCACTATTGTTCATCTCAGGATATTACAAACCACTTCTAGAAACACAAGCCAGATTAAGCTTCCTGGGAGAGCAGTGTGTCTGAAGGATGAATTTGACTTAGTAAAAAGTAATGAGCAGATAAATTTGGAATGGCTAATGGTTTTGACTGTCTTAGTAAAGGGAACAAAATTTGTTTGAGCCATATTTAACTAATGTGGAAGGTAATGGGTGCCCTATGGGGGCAAAGAACATGAATACACACACACACACCAAAAAAAATACAAAAAGAACCAAGATACTATAATTATTTTTGCCAACATTTTGATGCTCCAAATTAAATATTTTTTTTCAAATTTATATAAAACACTTTATAATTTTATATTTAATTTCATTTTAAAATCAAAATTAATTATGTATATACTCCTAATTCTTATGTAAGAGCAAGCTAAAAGCCTTCATAAATATAAAACTTCTCTTCTTTTATCTGTATTTTGGCGTTATGATATTTTTATAGCCTCTCAGAGGTAGAATAAGTTAGAGTGATAAGAACCACACGGCAAATTAAAAATAGGAGAGTGGTTTAAGTGAGCAAACCTCCATCTGAGAGATAATCTTCCCAAGGAAGCAAACCAGCAACAATGGAAAAGACAGTTGAATTTCATTTTAGTAATAATTTAAAAGGTTTAAGTAACTTTATTTCTTTTTGTTTTATTTTATAAGCAGTTTCCTTTTTGTGTAGAAGACTGTTGTACAGTAAAGAATCATTTTGCCACAGGACCACAGCATCATGGGAGATGAGTTATGTCAATTCCGCTGATCTGTATACAGTGAGTCCCTGACATGGGTCTGATTCATAATTCATCTGGCTTATAACGTCCCTCTGCTGCTGAGAGCTTATGCCTTAGGCAAAGCAATTCATACTTTTATGGTTTCAGTTTCCTCAGGGTGTAAAACACAGACAATAGCACAAAAATCTTGCCTAGCAGTTGGTTTAATAGATGCTATCTCTTCAAAATTCAAATTCAATATAAACGTAAATCTGAGTACTACTTTGTAATATTCCTCTGAGATAAATGCCAGTAACTATTAATTCCACAAGGAAATATTATGCAGAAACTGTAAGTTTTTGTAGTGTCTGAATTGCAAGGTATAAAGCACTGCATTATGGATTTGAACTAGTTTTAAGAGGGTCAGAGTATTTTCCTTATTTTTATATTTTTAAAGACATATAATATAATGGGTTTCAGTTGTTTAGGTAATATTGTTCTTGACAGAATCTTTTATCAAGTCTCCAAGTCTTTTTGCTTCTCAAGACCATGTGGCTAAGCCTGTGGGACAATGGAAGTAATAGGAGATGCATGCTGAGGGACTATTGTCATTCGATAGCTGCTGCGAGAGTTAGAGGCATTTTTATGAGTGAAGCTCCTGTTCAGTAAACTATGCTCCAGAGGAAGGCCATACATTCGAGAGTATATGGGCAGAACAAATTTGGATTTAAAAAAAAAAAAAAAAACAGTACACAAAATTAGCTGGGAAACCAGGTGGTGGTGTTGCACGCCTTTAATCCCAGCACTTGGGAGGCAGAGGCAGGCTGATCTCTGTGAGTTCGAGGCCAGCCTGCTCTACAAGAGCTAGTTCCAGGACAAGCGCCAAACCTGCAGAGAAACCCTGTCTCGAAAAAAAAAAAATTAGCTGGGTAAGGAAGTGAGAAGTGCACTGTGGGGAGTTGAGGAGGGCAGTTAATAAGATTAAAATATGAAATTCTTGAGAAATAAGTTAGAGAGAAAAGAAAATATATAAACAATATGAATTAAATAAGCATTGTAAAAAAAAAGGAAGGAAGGAAAGAAAGAAAGGAGAAAGAAAAGGTCCCCCATAGGCTTAGATATTTGGATACTTGGCCCCCCACTTCTGGCTCTGTTTTGGAGCATTTGGGAGGTGCACCCTAGCTGAAGGAAGCATATCACTGGTGATGAGCTTTGGAAGTTTATAGCCTCATTCAATTTGACTTTGGGAGCTCACTTTGTGCTCACAACATTGTGCTCAAAGTTCATGTGTGATCCCTCATCTTCCTCCTGCTCCGGCTGCGTGCTGCCATGCTGTCCCTGCCATACACCCAAGTAAACTCATTCTTCTATAAGTGGCCTTGGTCACATATTTTATCATAGGAACAGAAAAGCACCTGATAAACACATTTACATAAAAAAGCTTATCTACACATTTTAAAAGGCATGAAAAGTGTAGAATTGGAAAATTAAGCGAGGATCTTAGAGACATGCAGATACTTTGTTAGTCACTAGTCACTGCACCTGTTTCAAACAAGTACGTGTTGAAAATATGAGCACAGCAAGATTTTTCAAAATGTGTCATTTTTAATTGGAATGAACATATGTCCTAGTTCTAGAGGCAGTGTAAGTTTATCAAAAAAAGTATTAGAACTGCTTGGATTCTTCCCTGTCTTAATTATTAATAAAAATATCATATTATTCATGTCTTATGAAAGGTGAAGATAAAATTAGTCATGATATCATACTTATAAAAACTTGAAGGTGACTATTACATGTAAGAAAAATAGTTTGAAACTGGACAAAGAGCTGATTTAAATTCAGTTGCCAAGTGGATGGCTGACCCAGGATTCTGACCTGTGCGTTTGAATATCTGTTTCTACTCTGCATCCACTTTTTCATCCCTAGATCTATACCATTCAAGAAAGCTAAGAGAGCCTAGTTATATAACCAGATTTGCCAAGACTAATAGCATAACTATTAATTATTGAAGTTGATTAATTTTAGTTATTAATTATTGAATATTACTTGTCCTAAATTCATTATTAATATGTACTAAAATTATTAAAATTTATATGTCCTAACATTCCTTTGTGTTTAATTTTCATATAAAAATGGCTGTGGATTCCCAAATCTATGTTTTCTTTTCTTTATTTTTGAGTTTACATGCTGATGAAGTTTTAGGTTCTCTTTTTGGGTTATCTTTGTTTCTTATTGGTAGAGAGGACACAAACATTTGATGTACTTATCTATTCACAATTAAAACAAGTAAATAAAACCATGTTGTTTCCTGCAATGATACATTTTATCCATGTGCTACTTACCACATAAGATCTGTCACTACTAAACCAAGTGAGTAGAAATGAATTCAGTAGTAATGGTTTTCAATTTAATCAACAAGGATTTATTGAATATGTATTTTGAACCACACACCATTCAAAGATTCAGAAATACTGTGCTAAAATCAAGAAAACAAAAAGTCTTTATGAATTTAAGGGCACAGACTCACAAAAACATAAAACTATAAGACAAGACAACTCTAGAAACAACAGAGAATTTGTGGGATAACAAATATCAGCAGATTTCATAGAAACTGGATACTAACCTAGAAATAACACTTTTGTAAGGACTGGAAGAAAGAAGTCATACGTATATGAGGAACGGGCATAACAAGTATGAGGAGTGACCAATAAAAGCTCTTGGGACCAGAATGTACCTGCTGTTTTTAAGCAGAAGTAAGGCAAGTGGAGTTAGCGACATGCATGTGAGTTTCACATCTGTAAATGAAAATGTCAGAGAGGCATCATGTGTTGAAAGTGGAAAGGTCTTAGTGTACTAGATCTTATACAGTTTCTCTTCCATAGACTAAAGAGACATTGGGAAATTCATGCAAAGGGAATAGCTCACTTTGTCTTGAATATAAAAATAATTTGTATTAACTAATATGCACTCTCTAGAATACTTTTCAGATTCTTGTTATTTTAGCCAATACATTTTGAATATCTAACATAAGCTGAGCTTTGTGCTTGACATTGAATACATGATACTGAGCAAAAGTCCTTTTGTGCTTTAATAAGAAGTAGCATTATTTAAAAAAAAAACAATAGTCTTACCTTTCTGTCAATCATATAAACCAAAAACCAACCTTCTAGATGAGATATTTTTGCAAGGTTAGTAGTGTCACTCCAGTTGAAGAGGAAGGCAGCTACCCTCTACCCAGGTACTACCCCCTGCTCCACCAAAAGGAGACAAGACTGGTACTACATTTAACTAGTAACCTATGCCCTGAGCGGTCACAGGATCAAAAGGAGACTGTTTTACCCATACACAAAACTACTCTCAAACCTTAATCATAGAAGACCTTATTTTTGCAATGAATTTAAAGGCTGATGGCTCTAAATGCAAAAAATAATGATTGAGGGCTGAGTCTTAAGCAAAGCATACAGACCATCATCTTAAAGTCTCAGAGAACCTTGGAGAAGAATGGGAACAGAAAGCGAGAATGAGAGTGAAGGCTTTGAAATGACAGTCTCTAGACTAAAGGTGCTCATTGCATTCAGCAGCTCACAACAACCGCAGTTAGTTGAAATTTTTTGACACAAGATTGATCCTTTTAAAAATCATTCATGAAGTGGTTGAGGGTATATGAGACCCTTCCTCTTACTGTGGAAATATTGGCTACTGATTGATTCTGAGATGGATAATCATTGTCTTTGTGTTTACTGATGAATGTACCAAACTCCGAAATATAGCTCCAAATCTATGGAACAGGCCACTACTTGTAAAGAGTTACTTCCATTTTTGGAGTCAATCATCAAGCAAGCTTTATTTTTTAGATTACAAACAAAATATTACTGTAGGTGAAAATTTGAAAACAGCTACTTGAGAGATTCTGAGGTCTCAGTAACACAACCAAGAAACTTCAGTTTGTTGAAGGAGCTGCGGGCTGTGTTCCGCCACCCAGCTCCCTCCGAAATAACAACACACAAACTGTATTCTTTTAAACACTGCTTGGCCCATTAACTCTAGCCCTTACAGGCTAATTCTCATATCCCGATCAACCCATCTCTAATAATCTGTGTAGCATCAGTCTTACCGGGAAAGATTCAACATGTCTGACCTGGCAGCTTGCTTCATGGCTTCTGCCCGGGAGAGGGGAGCATGGCCTCTGAGCTCACTTCCTCTTCCTTCCAGCATTCTGTTCTGTTTACTCCTCCCACCTATGTTTTAACCTATGAGGGCCAAGCAGTTTCTTTATTATAATTAACCAATGACCTTCCTCCATCATCAGTTAGTTGGTAGAAATAGACTTTAGTTTAGTATTTACTAAAATTTGAAAGGGGAAGGTATGTCAATGTGATAATATTTATTATTTAAATACTTATAAAAATTATATAAATTGACAATATCTATAAACCAATTAATAAAACATCTAATCTGCAGTCTTATTCAAAGAGAAGCTGCTAAAGTTCTTTCTAGTTCTACAGTGAATGATTTTAAATATTTTTAAAATTGGTTTTATACTTTTTGTTAGTTAGTGCTGGAATCTAAATATATATTTCCTTTTTAAAAATCTTTTATGTATGTGGGCCTATCTGTCTGAGTATATGCCACTTGTGTACAGTATTCATGGAGCCCAGAGGAAGGTGTTTGATCTCCTAGAACTGGGAATACAGGTGATTATGAGCTACTTTAAGATGGTGCTGTGTACTCCCATCTTCTGGAAGAACAAGAGACCTTAATCACTGAGCAATGTCTCCACCTTTGGCTGGAACATTCATAGTTTGTCATTTTAAAGAGAAATTGAATTGATATTTTATGGAAAAATGATTTGACAGGAAAATTATTTCAATATACTTGCATATGTCTATGTGTTTTATAACAAAGGCTATTTTTAAATACTTAGACATAATTTAGTATTATAATCATCTTTTGACAGCAATAATAAATAGACTGAGTTAATATTTGTTTTATTATTATTAGAAGTATTTAAGAAATAAATAGACCAAACTTGTTTTAGATGCTTTCTTTAAATGTGGTTGGAAGACTTTAGATTATATTTATAGAAATGTTGACGAGGCATTATGTAACTGACTAATGGGCTTTCTAATCAATTAACCATTAGGCAAAAATCCATAATAAACCAGACTATGTTAGTTAAACATTTTCCCCATAGATTATTCAGTACTTTGGTAAATGAAGTATTTAATTTAAGAAGCCAGAAATTGCCCTTTGTTCTCTCCTATTTGTGAAAGGTTAAGGATGGTGAAGGAAAAAGGCAGGAGGAATGAATGTGTTACTTTTATTATCATTAGCTATTATGTTAAGATTTGTTCTTTGTGTCTTGAAAGTGAGTAATTCCTTGATGGCATGCATCACTGATTTCAAACAAGTTATCTTTCAGTTATACTCACTGAAAATATCTCATATTGTTTTCCATGTTTCAGAAAATGTAGTATTGGAATATGCTAACCAAGTTCTTTTTGGGGGGATGTGAACATTAGGATGAGGGATGATGGGAAATTTTTTCTTGCATAAAATTAAACTAGCATGTTTTTCTCTAATGCTTGATCTCTATTCATCTCTCTATAATAAATTAGAAGAATGGCTTGGGCTTGGAATTTCATTTGTTGGGACAAAATTCTAAAGTCAATTCTAGAATACATGTACAGAGTAATGATTAAAAATATCCATCTTCAACATATTTTCTTAGTAAATTAACTACTTAGATACAGATTGTAAAATACATTTCAGATCAAATCACACAATTCTGAACTGAGATATATTCTTGTTTAGTTTTCTCCCAGATAGGAGCAACACTCCTGGAAAAAGGAAATATAATTCTTTACAACTTTTAGGGATTTTTAGCAAAATTTTAATGTAAATATAGAGAGTAAATTAAACTTAGTAAACTATGGATACATATGACTTTGAATAATCAGTGATATTTTAGTTGCATTAAGGAAAATATGGGATATTTGCAAAGTATAATATGATTCACGAAGATAACTTTAACATTCTCCATGAAAATTTCGATACAAAAATAACTATTTACAATTATGTGTGTCATGTTAACAAATCCAATTGTCAGTTGAAGATCTATGTGTAGTCTGATTATTGCAAGCTATTTGTTTTATTTAAGTAACAAAGACAGAAAAGAAATATTAGATTATTGTATATGTGACTCAAACTGTAGACAATCCCAAACACCAAAAGATTTACAAATCATGCAGTGTTCACTGATAGTATTTTACTGTATAATGCCTTTCCTTCAAGATTTTCTTTTTCCTTATTTTGTTTAAGAGCTTTCCAGAAACCAAATTCCTAAGAGGATTTCAAGATACCAGTGTTTGGCAAAGCTGAGTGATATAAAGTCAAGAATCTTGAGGTCTGGGTTCGTAGAGGACTGTGGTGATGCCTCGGTGTCGTTCATTCTAATTAATCAGTACACTAATGTTAAGTGGACAAAACACTGCTGTATTTCAAGACTAATCCATACTTAACTGTGAGGGCTTATTTTTAAAATCCTACATAAGAGTACTGTGGAGTAAAAAAAAAGGAAGTGACAGCAATGGTTTAATAGTGATTCAAATCCCATTCCCAACAATAATGTGCGGTTCTGCTTTGTTTCTGTTTGTATCCTGCTGTTAACATTTTCCAACGAGAAAAACAAGGGAGTCTATTCTGATTCCTTCATCTTTCAGCCTGATAATTTTTGTGTCCTTTTTCCTCAAAGTATTCTCTCTAACTCATCCTTGTATCTTCTATTCTTACCATCCCAGACTGTGTCTTCGGTACTCAGCAGGATATATTTTAAAATTCGCATGTTTGATAGTTTATCTCAGTTCTGGATTTCTTTGGTACATTTTGTACCTTCCAACATTATTAACAGCCTCTTTTATCCAATGCTTTGAATGACTCCTGAGTGCACAGTTAATTAGAGAGCAGTGATGCACACAATGTTTGTCCCACTTCTGATCAGATCTCTTCTCCGTTGCTGTATTAACAAATGTGTGGTTCCTAATTCACTTTAGTTTACCTTCCATTCTTTAGAAGACTAACCCTGTTCTCTTTTTCATAAATATCAAAAGTACATACAGAAAAACACTTAGATTTTTCAGTCCAATTGAATCATGAACTGTTCAATGAACCTTCAGAGACTTACCTATTATCACAAAAGGGTATTCTAACATGCCTCGGTTGGCAACTGGAGTCCTGCCTTCTTCACTTTCTCAGCTATCATTCTTAAGTAGGTCTTGTTTTGCTTTCTACACGTTGCGTTCATAGATCATTTATTCTTATAACCCATTATAAAAATGTTCTACAAAGAGAGAATGAAAATATAGAAACTTCATGCTTACTGCTCTGTGTTCAAACAACAGCCATGTCAGTCAAATTTCATGACTGAAAAACTGAGAAATGGAACTTTCCTACATGGACTCCATTGCCAATAGTGTCTGTCTCCAGAAATTGATGCAATTTCACTTTCCAGGAGTTTTGTGATAATTTTTGCAATATTGTTGGAAATCAGAATCCAAATGGCATTGCCTTCTTTCCTTTGTGGTTATGCCACATGTTTTAATGTGAAATTATTATTTATTCCATGATTACTGATTTTTTTTCATAGTTGAAATTTTGTTCATGTGTTTACCATGAATTTACATTAAATATAGTTCTTATTACTAAAAACAAGATGCATGTTATTATCAAGTATACATTAATATTAAATATTACATAAACTTAATATACTCAACTACTTCTTTATGATCTCTGTCTTGTTGATAACAAACTATAAAATTTAATTGTTAATACTTTGCTCAGGTTTTTTATAGGTAAAATATAATATTATTCACCAAATATTAGTTGAAGACCATTTGTGTATTTTTCATACCTAGTTTTCTGGTAAGCTATACCACTAAAGGATTCAGAATAAAAAAGATACTGAAAAGCTAAAATTTCTTCTAGTTACTGCAAAAAAAAAAAATACCACAGTCTGTTACTACTTTCTTCAAAGTCTTCAACACTATTCAAATGATGAATGTTATTATCCAATTAAGTAAACAGAGAAATACAAAAGCAATAAGTAAGACAGAGTGTCAAAAATATGGTGTGCTGTGGCTGGAGAGGTGTCTTAGCCATTACAAACTCTTGTTATCTTTGAAAAGGATCTGGATTCTTTTCCCAGTATTCACTTTTTGTAATTTCTGTTGCAGGGATCACGTGACTGTATAGATATACCCACATACACACAAAATATATCTTTTTAAAATGAATACAGTGTGTTATATTTAAACACTCTTTAAAAAGCACCGTGTGATGTAAAATTGAAGAAATACAGGACAATACAATACGAGTCCAGTAGAATATAGTCTGCAAATGGGATACTGGGTGAAGTTTTAGCAAAAGCATGCAAGGAGTTAGGGAGTTAATCAGCTATCTCTAAGAAGAAGGCCTGCAACCAATCACCCAGCATGTAGGGATTCCTAAGGGTGCTCCTGTTCAGCAAGAACATCATTGCAGTATATAAAGGGAGAAGGAACATGTAAAAAAGTGAGATCAGAGAGGTGATGAGGAAGAACATCCGAAGGGTTCCAAAGGACCACATAAAGATATTGATTTATGAAGAATAGCAAGTTGCATTTTGGGGAGTAAATCACCCACTGCCCAGGCTTGTTTCTAATAGCATCTGACTCTAACTCTAGTTCAATTTTATTGCCATGAGCATGCATTACTCATGATTAAATCGCACAATTTGTGAATAGTGTATTTCAAAAAAAAGATATGAGTTTTTTCAATATTTGAATTTCAAACATACAAGGATCATTGTCCAGCCCCTTGTGATATTCTTTTTTTTAATTTTTATTTCAATTTTATTGGTTCTTTGTGAGTTTCATATCATGCATTTGGGTCCCACTTATCTCCTCATTCCCTCACATCCATCCTCTGTCCTTGCCAACCACCCCCCAAAGCAAAACCAAATTTAAAGTAAAAACCAAGAGCCAAACAAAATGAAGAAACAAAGCGAGAGGGGTGGGGAGAAATCTTGTTATGGAAGAAGCTTTAGTGTGGCCCTTTGAGTCACACAGCTTACCCTTATTCCAGTCATCTTTACTTGCAAGTGTTCATTGCCACAGTCATTGGTCTGACTAGAGGGCTCTGCCTTCTGCTACACCACTGATAATGGGCTTTCATGGGTACTCCTCTTTAATATCTTTATATTGTCCTACACTGTGAAGATCCTGCTGTTTTGGATCTATATCACCTTCTCCAACAGTTCATAGATGAGGTAGCTGTTGGAGTGGGCCAGCTCATAGTCCTGGTTCCGAACCTGGGTGGTAACTGGGTTGGTCAGCCTGCCAGATTTCCCTCATTATCACTATATGGATGAGCTCTCCAGCATCGCTTTGGCTAGCTCATCCAATGCAGCCTGCAGCAAGGAATGGGGGCATAATATTCTTTTTATTCATTAGCAGACTTGACATTTATAGTTAATATAGCTTTAAATATGAAAAGGCCACCAGTCTTCACTATAGAAGAATATTCATTCTGGAAGATATTACATGAATATTTCATATTTATCTTAATTTAATTTTAAGATGATTAAAGTACAAGTTTTAAAGGTCAAATTCTGGGACTTTGGTTAAGTACAATTTTCTAGCAAACCTTCTGTAACACACATCAGCATCAATTAAAATTTCAAGAAAATATATCTCTGATTAACTGGCTACATCTGTGTAGTTTATCAAGTAATATTTGAGACTAGAGTCAGGATAATAAAAGAGAAAGGGATTCTGACAGTGGCCTTTGCTTCCACTGTTTTTCTGAGGTCAGCCACAGCACCCATATTCTTGAGCTGTGTGCTTACAATCATGAGAAGATCAAGGTCAGTTGTGTTCCATATTTCCCCTGAATTTTCTTGATTCTGTCCTGGTTGTGAAATACTTGAAATCCTGTAGTCTCTTATGTGAAAATAAAATATTCATACCTGTGGTGTGGGATAACTGTATATTCTGTTAATTATGTTTTAAATAAATGCTGATTGGCCAGTAGCCAGGCAGGAAGTATAGGTGGGACAACCAGACAGGAGGTAGAGGTGGGGCAATGAGAACAGGAGAATTCTGGGAAGGAGGAAGCCTTCCTCCCCAGTCCTGTCCAGACACCAAAGAAGCAGGATGTGACCTGCCCTGATGAAAAATGTACTGAGCCATGTGGCTAACATATACTAGAATAATGGGGTAATATAGGTTATAAGAGCTAATACGAAGCCTGAGCTAATGGGCCGATCAGTTTATAACTAACATAGACTTTCTGTATGATTTTCTTTGGGACATATCGGCTGTGGGAACTGGGTAGGACCGAAGCCCCAACAAGCAGGCCCTCATGTAACATACCTGTCTGTATATGTATCAGGGAAAAGTCATGAGGTCTCAACCCTACACAAAGAACTAATGGCAGCCAAGGAAGAATGAAAGCAAGAGAAATTGTCTTCTCTATAGAAGAGCACAACAATTAGTCATCTGCTACCAAACGGTCAGCCCCAAAAAACACATGTACAAATTACATTATGTAGACAAAGGAGGCTGTATTTCTGCATTTAGAAATACATGCTTATATAAATATATATCTTATGTATATGTATATAATATTTATTATACACACAACACACATAGACACACACACACACACACACACACACACATATATATATATATATATATATATCAACAATTAATAAAAAAAAGAGGTCATGAATTTTCAAAAGACCAAAAGGGCATATGGAATGCTTGAAAGGGAAGAAATGGAAGGGGAAATGAGGTAATTATATCACATTTTCAAAAATAATCTAAATAATTTAAAAAGAAAAAATGAAAAATAAAAGAATTACCTGAGGCAAGACGTTCCAATTTTTTTGTACAAGAGCTCTAAAAAACACAAAACCAGGCCTGTATCTTGTTTTTAATGGTGTATCTAAATTCAGTTTTTTAATTTAGTTTAAAACAGTAACAAAATGCTGTTGGGAAAGGCAAATATACAACACAATCTTGTTATTTTCTATGAGTTACTTTTACCTTAGCTCAGCAACAAATCACGGTTAAATGCAGCAATTACCTATTTTACACGATCTATACTTTTAAGATTCAATTCAATTTCTGTGATATCAATATATTTCCATCCCATTACAATCTGGGTTGATGCGTTGACCTTGATGGGCAGACATTTTGATGTTCCTTCCTAGTTACAGGAAGCAACAGAGGGAACAGCAACAAAACAAATGCTGAACGTTCTCCTCACAGCTAGCTAGGGTGTCCATCTTCCTGAGACACACTGTTTGAAATGATGCATATAAAAAGATGGGTAAAACATGGACCCTGGTCTCAGGCACTATCAATCAAACTATATCTCTTAGATGTAACAAGAAATGAATATCTTATTTAATATTTTTGCTCTGTCACATAGTCCATAGCCATTCTCCTACCAGCTTTACAGCAATTCTTGTTAATACTCTGCCATCACCAGAGGGGACTAGAGGGAGCTGAAAATAAGCTTTGTGTGTATTCATGAAATTCTGGGGATTAGTAACTCAAAATAAAAAGATCTATGTGGAGAGCAGGTTTTCATCCATAGGCTGAGCTCTCTTAAAGATGCGCCCCGTGGTGAGCAGAATATAAAAACAGCTACAAGGCAGGCTCGGCTGTGCCATGTTCACAGGCTGTTTTGTAACACTCTCATCTCTCCAAACCTTCCCTTTTCATCCCGTGGTGTCTAAGGGGCAGAAGGGATATGATCAAAAGAAGGAAACGGCACCAAGCATTTGGGGTATGGGATAAATTATGGGTGAAATTGCAGCAATAAGAGAGCATGCATCTGTCTTTTGTGATCATAATACTGATTCAAATTGCAAAAGGAGCAACAAAATGACAGTCTGAGGCTAGGCTCAGATAAAACCAACGTTTCCTCCAAACCTTCAAAAAGATAATGTATTGAATGAATTTTAAAGAAGGAGGCATCTGGCAATAGAGCCTTTAATGAGCAAAGGGAAAGGGGTGCTTTGGAGAGAGAATAAGAACGTTATTCTCTTGATTCAAAATGCAATTTAGCTTTTCAGAGGCTCTGAGAAAAGACAGTTTGCCACAGCACCTCTACCTTGAAGGGCTGCCGTCAGCCTCTCTCAGGTTCAAATGAACTGAGATTATTTTTAGGCTCTCTCAGACAGAGCTTCAGTAGGAGGGAAGGAGGCTTGCCTTTTAACACAAATTGTGGAAATTTGATTCTAATTGCCCTGAACCTGTTATTATATCTGCAATCTAACGCTATCATAAAGCAATATAAATAATGGTCATCAGGTCAAATTTATTTTCTTTGCTATGTATTTGAAGTAACGTTTCGATATAAGAAATACTTGAAAATATAGCCTACATTTTTGCTTGGTAGCCAGTTTTGATACACTGTAATAAATAACTAGGAAAGAAAATTTTAACTACTTCCTTGAAAAAAAAGTAGTCTTTTAAATTTGGAATAAATATGAAAGTTCAAAAATTCCACATTCTATTAAAGACATAATTGAGAAAAAATGATTAGATCTGTGACTATTACAGTGAATTATTTCCCTGTGCTATGTTAAAGAACAATTTTTCTACAAGGGATGTGCATTTAAAAGGCATTCCATATTTTTAAATTCAAGTTATCCTTTCACAGCTTTTATGCATGGTTGGGAATTATTTTCTTGCTGTTTAAACCACTAAGATTAAAAATTTGTATTTTTATATTTAGGAATAGCTTCACATTATTCAGTGATATATTAACCATACTCCAATTTTTAAACTTATTTACATTTCATCACTTAATGGAATATATTAATCTATACTTCTTATTTTGTATGTTAAGAGCAGATTTTGGTAGAAAACTGTTCCATGGATCTCTCTCTCTCTCTCTCTCTCTCTCTCTCTCTCTCTCTCTCTCTGTCTCTCTCTCTCTCTCATATCTTTCTCCGTGTTGTGTTATATGGCCTGAACAATGACCAAGTTTGGTTTTAAGGGTATAAACATTCTCCTGGAGTTAGTTTTAAATTTTTTATGCTTTTTTTTTTCACTGTTTGAAAATAATCATATTGGACCTCAGAGTTCAGAGTAGAGCACTCTACTAGCAATCCTGAGTGTCTGAGTCTCATGCACAGAACCACATGATGAGAAAACAGAACCCACTTCCTCGTTGTTTTCGGACCCCCCACACTCATACAGCATGACATTCATAATACACATATACACAAACACACATATTAATAGATAAAATTTATTACATAAATGTAATAAAAACTACAGTAACAATATGAAATACAGATCAAGATATTGGTTCCTGTTCACATTTTTTACTCGTCATACTGAAAATAGTTCACAATTATAGCAGCTTAGTGATATATACAAGGGAACTTTAACCTTGTTGTTACTATTATTATGTCCTTATTGTTGTTCTTTCAAAGGGTTTCTCTGTGTAGCCTGGTTGTCCTAACACTTGCTATACAGACCAAGCTGGACTCATGAAATAGTCCAGATATCAGCATAATATATTTAGACTTCACAGAGGATCATTATAGGTTCTGCTAAGTTTCCTTGCAAAACATATATTTAAAAAGACTATTAAATAATGATCAATTGCTTTAATTTATAATGTATATGTAAATATGTGGAAACTAAATTTAAATCTACTACTCCTCTACTATATTATAAAATTTTTTTTCAAAGAAACAATTTATAAATCTAGGGAGGCTCACCGTTAGTAACAGTACCATTGAACAAAATTAGTAACGTAGAATTTAATTTGTATTAGCAAATAATAGGTTGTAAGATACATTCTTATTATGAGACATCTACCTTATTACCAAGAAGACAAGTCTTCTGCTCGACATTTATGTAGTAGAATGTTTTATATGGTTCCTGGACCTGAATTGGTGCCATGTGGGATCAGCCAAAGGACAGCCATTTTTACACATGTATCTGAGTCCAAGAGACTTATCCCACAATAATCTGTAGCAATATTTACTACTGGATTTCAGACTCATGTAAAATTGTATTGACTACTAATAAATAACTGGTGGTAGTAAATTCCTTTAGGTAAAAAGAAAAACTATCTCTTAAATTAGCTGCCCTAAGAGGCAAATGTTTTTTTGTTTTTGTTGTTAGATTTTTCTCGTTCAGAATTGAAGTGTTCTAAGTTTTCAGGTCCTTTGTAGATGCTCTTCTGCTGCCTTGGTCTACAGTTCTACAGTTTTGTGTTTTATTTTGAGTTTTGTTCAGAGTCATACTAAAAATCCTCTCTATGGTATAATTACCAAAGTAGAAAGCAAATGTATCCAAAGCAGGTTGAAAAAAAGTGTCTTATATCTGACTTTTTTCTCCTATAAGTTTAAGATAATGACATATTACAAGAATGCTATTAAATTATCTCTTTAGCAAACCTAATGATACAAATTAGGGGATTTGAAGTAAATATAAGGTAAATAAGTGAAAACTAGTGTTTTAACTAAAGAGCCACTGCAAAAGTTTCTCATCTTTGGTTCCAAAATAAGACAATGTCAGGATTGTGCAGAGTGGACAGATTTGGTGCAATTATCTTTGAAATAAAATTTCCAATTAGTTTATTCAACAAATTGATTACTTATTATATATTTGATATTAGAATAGGAATTGAGCATAAAGAAACTGACACTATAAAAATTACTGACATCATATCTTTACAAATCAATAAGCAAAGTAAGTAATATATTGAATGATGATTAGTGCTGTGTAGAAAAAGCAAGTAGAGTTTCATGTTTTTTCTTTCAAATTTAACTTTATTGATTTTTTTGTGGATTTCACATCATGCATCTCAATCCCCCTCATCTCTTTTGCCTTTTCCCATCTGTCCTTTGCCCTTGCAATCCCCCATCCAAGAGAAAACAAAATAAAGTTTAGAAGAAAAAAATATTGCATCATAAAAGTTGTGGTGTGTCACACTGAGTCACACAGTTTTTACCCTTTGGTCCGTACAACTTGCTTACAATTCTTCATTGCAATGAGTCATTGATCCGGGTCTGAGACCTCTTGTTTCTGCTATACAATCAATACTGGTCCTTCTATGCTGCTACTCTACTTGGACATCTTGTTGTTGTCCTATGTCATGGAGATCCTGCAAGCTTGGGTCTGCACGACCGACCCCTACATGGACTCCAGCAGTTCATAGATGAGGTGACTATTGAAATGCGCCAGCTCGTGATATTTGGGTGGTTAAAGTGTTGGACAGCCCACCAGCTCTCCCTCGTCTTCCCGACCAGGGTAAAGTCTCTGGTACCAACCTGACTAGCTCACCCTATGAATAAATAAGCAAAGGGTAGGGGGCGGTTCTTCTATTTTTATGTCCTCTGGACCAGCTCACCTACAACTATACCAGCTGGGTCGGCTCTAATGTGTTGCCCAGGTGAGGTGCAGGTACTACCCTGCTGTGTGCTGCTGCTAGTGAGTTAGGGACATGTCCACAGGGACAGCTCTCCCATCCACCACAGATATGTGTGTGGGGAGGGGAGAGTCTATCCCCTGTCCATGCTACCATATAGCAGATGAGGGGGTGGGTCTACATCTCTCATTCTTTCATTCTCCAAGCAACCTGTTCTCCAGTTAACAGGGTCAGCTCTGCTGAGATTCATGGGCTGCTCTCCCTAGTGTTGCCGCTAGCTATGGGCAGGGCCAACTCTGTGCAGCCTATCCTCTTGGCCTTTGGTGGTAACAGCAGCTACTGAAATCAAAACAGACCATGGGCGCAGAAGGGCCACAGACATGGGCCTTGGCTGCAACCCAGATCCAGACATCATCACGGGCCCAGGTGGCAAGCAGGCCACCGGTCTCATTCCACTTCTCACTGCCTTCTCTTCTTCGGATCAGTCTCTCTCCACAGGGCACGAACCATTCTGTCTGTCTCTCTCTTCCTTATTGTACCATGTATTTGTTCTCCATAATAAAGCCCGACTGCCCAGTACCACCAGGCACTGGTTGCGCTGTGTTTTCTCCTCCCAAGCTTAAGGCAGACATCCCTGGGTGGGCTTGTGGATCTTTGTCTCCTGCTCAGTCTTTATCTAGAGTTTGGGTTTAAATGGGATAAACTCACATCAGATTAAAGATAACCGCATACTCAGTCATCTCTTGCATGCAGTATTGGAGTCATGCTGTTTAGGCTTCTCAGAGTTGAGAGGCTCAGACAAATACCTGTGTCTCCTTGGACAACAATAGATGGCTGAGATTTGCTCTGTCCTTCCTCAGGCTCAGTCTTTAAGCAGATGAGAAGCTGTGCTTTCTCTTACTCTGTTGTAATTCATCTCATCTATCTCACCATATCGGAAGAGCGACGACTACCCTTTTGTTTGGAAGGACTACAGAAAGCAGAAAGGCCTCAGACTTGCCACACATGCTAGCTCTGTTTTCATGATTGGGGTGAAGATTGTCATGCACATCTAGCTTAAACTACTGCATTCAATGGCTCAAAGTCTGAGCACCCCCTAGCCACAATGGTCTGCAGAGAAAGCAAACCCGCTGAGTTCACTAAACCCAACAAAATATGAGACGATAATAAATTGATTGTTTTTAGATAAAACATATTAACAGAATTTGTGAGGCAGTGGACATTGCAACAAAAGAGCAAGTATACAAGTGCATGGATGAACAAATGAATGGATGAGCAATAAATGCTTGGAGGTCATGAGAGAGCAAGCCATGCAGTTTGGGTGGTTTATCCCAAGAATCAATACATTGCAGGAGCAGATGAGAATTCTGACTGGATCTCCAGATACCATGTAAATAAGCAATCTTTGGTCCATGAAAACCGTACATGTGTTTGGAAGCCAGACCAGAGTTAATATGCTCCAAACATTTTTCTTCCCAAAATGTCTTTTGTTTGGTTGCTGTTCTTCAGATTCTGAAACATGTCTCCACCTGACTGTTCCTTTACCCCGGGGGCTTATTTATCACAGCTAGAAGTGTATGGTTCTGATCATTAATGAAGCAATTAGCTTTCTGCCTTGAGGAAATAAGCTCATTAATCAAAACATTCTTGCTAAGTCACTTTGACCAGTACAGAATGTTCCACACTTTGAATATAATTGTAACAAACTATCTGTAACTTAAATAGTGACAGTATTACCAAATAAAAAGAAAGTGCTTTCTGAAAAAAATCACTGTAAAGAGACTTTGAAATACATTTCAGTATTTACTCTCAATAATCATTTAGCTATCATATAGCTCATATGGGGCTGGAAATTTCCCACGTCAATGTAGCGGCAGCCTTGGCCATGTTTCTGTGACATAGAAGGGGTTCACAGAAAATTCAGTGGTATCATTAGTTGTATGTTGTATGCCGTATATTCCAATGGACTACTTTTTAAATTTCTCACAGTGAAATTTGTTTAACATCTCATTATTGACAAGCATTGCAAGTTCATGACAATGAATGCTATCATATACAATGTTTCATTATGTTCATAGCTGCCACATCCGTACATCAGAATCAGTTAAGACACTAGATAAAAATCTTGAGATCACAATAAAAGGGAATCTGGGATCTCTTAGCTATGGGCATAATTTCTGGTGGCTTTGGTAGGTAACTACAAAGTTAAGAGGACAAAAGAAAACCTCCAAATTTAGAAGATCATTTTCTAGATTTTTTTATTAGAAAGTAGTTTAAATACCATATTATAGCAATGACTAAACTATTTAAAATCCAAACTTGTCATTGGAGTCTGCTATTTTCTTCATATCATGTACAAACATGGTATCGTGAAATATCCACAAGGATGATTACTTGTACATGGGTTTAAGACAATAGAAAGTCTTTATTAGTCAGCCAGTCTTTATTAGTCTGTCATACCACATGCAATCCTGAAGCTTTCTGTCTCATTTCATGGTGAGCATTTAAGCCAAAACAAACAAACGAACAAAAATACATCCTGGGTTGACGTACCTCAGCTATCACAAACAGCCAGAAGCAGAATTACAGAAGCTAAAAAGCAAGGTTAGTATATTTACAGACTTTCCCAGAACTACAGGCTTTTCTGTATTAGGTCTTTGCTTCATTTTGGTTCTTGCCTTTGTGTTGGGTTCCAAGGCCTAGATAGTACTTTCAACATGGAGTCGGTTGTGCAGAGGTATGGAAGCTGGTTACGATTGTAATGACAGACCACAGATTTATTCATATACTCACTTCTGTTTTTGTGATGTAAGGAAAGCAATATTTTTAAAAATGTTAATAAAGACAATATTTCTGAATTCTTAATTACTTGATATATAACCTAATACATTGCAAAACATGGATTATGGCCCATACTAACAATTAATAAAATGACAATCATTTTCACTTGTAAATATTTTTCATAAGTTTAATTTTGAACCATTATTATTTATATTTCAATTATGTTATACTTAATAAGTTTTAAGCCTACTGTCAGTGTATCTGATTTGCTAAATAATGTCACAAGATAGCATATTAAATAATACATATTTTGATATGTTTTTTGAAGTTTCTGAAAAAGCATTAAATAATTTTTAAGTTTTTGTCTCATCAATATGTAGGAAGAAGTAATTCCCAAGTCATAGTTTTAATAAATTTTAAATAAAAAGCATATAGAGCTAATAGGCACTCAAGAAAACTTTCTTTGACTCTTAGGGTAGTGACTCTGTCTCCCTGATGACCAGGTATAGAACAGGGGTACGCGTATAAAATAAACTTAGCACAGATAAGTTCTGTTCATTGTTCCTGCACTCCTATCCAGGGTATACGTTTCCATATATAACATGATAACAGATAATCGGATGGACTCTACTCCCTTAAAATTTCCACAATAGACTTGAAAGCTAAATTGGAAACTGAGGTGACATTTCTAAAAAGAGCTGAAGAACATGAAAGCACATTTATTAATATTTTGCCTTTAGCTAATAATATTTCATTTCTTTTTTTTTTTCTAAAGATGATGAGGCTGAGGCCCTTATTGATTACTGAGATTTGTCTAACACCCGAAATGATTTATGGAGTCTTCCTTTCGAAATTTGAAGAATCTTTGAAGCACCATAATCCAGCAGCAGGCTTCAAGATCTTCTAGGTTTTAGTGTGCTGCCCAGAAAGCTCTAGTGATACCTTCCAACTGCTGGGCAGGCAACCAGCCAAGGGAACTTTAGTGAGTTCTGCCTAGCTGGAGGCTTAGACTCTCAACTGCTAGGAAACTCTTTTGTACTCACGGTTTTATGATATTCCGACCTCTGTTTTAACGCTTGATATTGGTAGACCCTCCATTTTCTAATGAATGTTGATCATTGTCCTTACATCTCCCAAAGTGCCTTCTTTCCAATTTCTGTCTTTGACTTAGTGTTCTACCATAGGTCTTCTTTCTTTGCCTTTTAATCATCTATTAAAGGGAAGAATTTTGTTATGATGTTTTATTTAACATAACTTCACATTTTTAAATAGTTTATAGACTTAATTTCATTTAGTCTTTCCCTGGCCTCATTATTAAAGTATGATATCAATATTTCAATGTTCATGATCTGTCTTCTCTGTCTAAATTTTCTTCAGACTTCTCATAATCTCACAAATGCTGTTTTCATAACTTGTTCATTGTCTGTCTCCCACATGTTTAATATTGATTTTGTCCTGTCCTGCCTCTCCAGCAATTAGCATAATCCCTGGCATCTCTACAATCATTCAATAATTATATACTTAATGCACTAAGAACAAGAAATTCAATAATCTGACACTTAATGGATTAATTAAAATACTAGTGTTCAATAAAATGTTTAGGTGAGAATTGCAGCTACATATTAAAAAATCCACATGCCAGCTGTTTTTTCAATAATAAAAGTTTAATTTGGAGGAATTAGACAAGGCTGGTAACAGAAAAGTAGCAAAGTAGCATAAACTGATTTTATTTATTTATTTATTTATTTATTTATTTATTTATTTATTTATTTATTTATTAAAGAGTTCTGTCTCTTCCCCACCACCGCCTCCCATTTCCCTCTCACTCCCCCAACCAAGTCCTCCTCCCTCGTCAGCCCAAAGAGCAATCAGGGTTCCCTGCCCTGTGGGAAGTCCAAGGACCACCCACCTCCATCCAGGTCTAGTAAGGTGAGCATCCAAACTGCCTAGGCTCTTACAAAGCCAATACGTGCAGTAGGATCAAAAACCCATTGCCATTGTTCTTGAGTTCTCAGTAGTCCTCCTTGTCTGCTATGTTCAGCAAGACCGGTTTTATCCCAGGCTTAACTGATTTTATATATGATATAAAATCATGTTACAGAATTCAATACGAAAGAGACCCATTTAAATAAATAAGCCAACATTAAGTTAGTAATACAACATGGTTTCTCCCTTAGCATCCAAAACACAAAGTGGTGCTTTTCTCTTCACACATCACAGATTTTGGCTAACAGAGGACAGCAAGAATTAAAAATGAGAAGGCACAGATGTTAAAGTTCTCATAGATGCTGTGATGATCAGCAAAATCATCCAACATTGCAAAAGATTTCTTAGAATCTAGAAAATATTTTAAGGTTTGTTTTTCTGAGGTAAATATGAAAATCACAACCAAAGTCTACTGAATAAGTATATGTAATCAGATGGTTTCTAATATGCATATGGCAAAGCAGGTGAGCAGTAAATGGCACACATGAGGGAAATGAATATGTTGGAGCAGTTTTCTCTACCACAAATGAAGACAGAGATGTGATGCGGTAATTAATGTGGTGTGATAATGTATGATATGATTGAGATACGGTGGGTATTGACACAGAGAGACAATGACTCGTTTAGGAGACTAGATGGCCCATAAGCCAAAACAGCTCTCTGCCTAGCTGATCATGCATGACTAAGGTAGGATTTCTTAATACAGAAAGAATCATCTCCTTAGTAAGTGATACTGAAAAAAAATCAGTGAGTAAAATTTTAGTGAGTTGTCAGCCTCACTTTCCAATTTATTTTCTAAAACTCATAACTCTGCTGCTCTGTCCATACTGTTGTCTGGTGTACTTTTTTTCTTGTTCATTTAGCTTCCTGTTTTTCACTTTGGGAAACTGTTTGGGAAGTTAATTGTAGGCAAAGATTGTGCTTATTTGTCAATATTTAAGTAGAGACAAGCGCATTATATACTGCACCGAAAGATAAACGCACAGCTTTTGAAAACAGCCGTATCAAGAGAGCTTCTGCTTCCCTTGCAAAATTACATTGGAAGAAGTCAGTTTTGTACCCTCACCAAATAGTGAGCAAAATGCTAGTATTTTGCAAGGTGTGTTGAAGACACAGCTTTGTGATTCTTTCAGTATTTGTCTTCATCTTAAACCTGACAACAAGACATTACTCCACTTGAGAGGCTACACCCAGAAACAAGACCTAATAATTGCCTCTGTGTGTACGTGCGGCTATAGCAAGCAAATTCCCCGTCAATATCCGAACCTTAGCTTTATTCGAGAATTAAACCGTCCTCCTCTCATAATCTACACTGTTAAAAATATACAAAACCATCATTACTGCCTTTATCGAGCTCTTTCTCAAGAAATCTATGTCCTCCAGGACCAGAACTCCTCTTCCTATGCCTCATTAATATTCATTTAATAGAGTGTTTTTGCCCTTTCGGTTCAGTAAAAACACACGACGATGGGGGACAGCAGAATCCTCAGCCTGCAAGGGTGATTATTGGGAGTGCATCCTGGCCCAGGGGCGCGGTTGCCATGGAGACGCTATGGATCTGCCAAGGCTGTTTCTCACTGTGGGTGGAAAGAAGCTCCCCTGCCAGCAACTATGTGGGATTCTGGCAGCTGGAGAGAATGTTGAAATGATGTGATGCTTCTCCATATGTGAGTTCAAAGAGACTTCTTTAAATGCAGCAGGCAACTCCGCTCAGACTCATAGAAAGAATGGGTTTGATTAGGATGTAGTCCATTACAAGCATAATATGGTCCCAATGAGACACTTAAGGATTTTCATTTGAACAAAAGTTTGACAGAGGGTCAAGACTTAAATTAAATTTTTCTACCCAGACCATGCAGAAACGAAAACTTAGAGCAAAGGTAACATAATTCTGAATAATTTTTATGGCAATGTTTAAACGGAAAGAAAGGATATATTTTAGTATCTTATTGGAGACCTGAAACTAATTTGGAAATGTGTAATAACTCAGAATCATTAACTCTAGCTTTCTCTAGTATTAGAACTTACCTTATAGGTTTCTAAATTTGAAAACAAATAGTAAGTTAAATTTACAAGTAATGCTTCAGTCTATGAGCACATGATTTCTTCTTGGGGAGATGAAAGCTGGCACAGAAGCTAATGTTGATCGTATGCAGCTCTGTAGGCAAAATGTGACCTAAGTACAAACTACCTTTACACTTTGGTCATTTTGGAGATGATTTTTATGTTTTTTTTTTTTATTTTTATCTGCTCTTGAGTAACTCTGATGTCATATTTTATTCACCTGTAAATTCTGTGTTCTAGGATAAAGGTGATGGTATTCTGAATTTAGAATCATCTCAGTATGTTTGAACTAACAATCAGGTGATTGTGTTGAGCATGATAATTTGGTTTTGACATTTCAAATGTCTGCAATAGGATCTTTCCTTGATGCTATCAAATGTTTTGAGAAGAGGAACAGGGAAGAACCACAAAACTGGGACTTGAAGTCATTGGAACTATTTGATAAACTTGACAAATTAGGAGAATCTTTTTTTCCCCTGTTTTTCGGTTGGTTTGGATTTTTTTGTGTTTGTTTGTTTGTTTTTCTGTGTAGCTTTGGAGCCTGTCCTGGAACTAGCTCTTGTAGACGAGGCTGGCCTTGAACTCACAGAAATCTGCCTGTTTCTGTCTCCCAAGTGCTGGGATTAAATGCTTGCGCCACTGCCAACCAGTTTGAATCTTTGCTTTTTAACGCCTTTGTAATTTGTTTCCCTCATTAATTTCAAATAATAAGTGAGTTGGGAATGAAAGAATATTGAAATGAAATAGTTTAATTTTTTTTTCTGCCACCCTGTTAGTCTCTGCCCAAAACTGGGCTCAATGACATTCACATACTACACACACTGGTCTCAGCCATCTGTTGGTAAATTTTTTTTCTACTATATGAAGTTTCAAGCTGTTCTAACCTTTTCCTCTTCCCCACATTGTGTGCATGCGTGTGTGTGTGTGTGTGTGTGTGTGTACGAAAAGTTCAGAAAATGATTTTGCTATTAAAGAAAGAGAAAAAGAAAAACCCGGCAAGGTCCTCAGGCTCCTAATTAATTTTCTTCTGAAGGAGTTGATATAGGCTGTAATTCTCAAGACCTGTTTAATGAGCAATATCAAAATAACTGACTAGTTCATCCTCCAAATATAAAGTCAATTCATACAGCAACTTTTAAATTTCATGTTTTATATGTTATTGCATATAAATATAGATATAGATTCATAAAGACCAAAGATCTGTAAGCAAAAACTAATGCAATTTGAAAGCCAAAACATACCCAAGTATGTAAATTTTTCAGCCATGATATGGTGCTGCAGTATAAAGTCCCACAATTAACCTCTATGAAGGACCATAATTAGAATGAAGACCTATTAAAACATTATATAATTACCTTAAGGCCAAGTACATAAAGTATATACGCAAATTTATTTTATGTTGGGAAATCAATTTCATCCTCAAGCTATTTGTTTATATGCTGATACCCCAAAGTTTAAAAAAAAACAGCCTGTTAAATCCAAAGCACTTCTAACCTCAAGCACACCAAATTAGAGATGTTCAACCTTTAAATGCCTTCTACGTAAAGTATGCTTAGGTTTCCCTGTGACTGACTTAAATAGAATAATCGCAATCCACTTAAATTCTTACTTATTACTTATTTCTGGAGAAAAGGGAAGCATAATCAATAATATAAAGAACTTTCTTATTCAAATGGTATCGAGCTAAAAATTTTCAAAAAGGAGTGATGGTGAATCTCGGGACTGGAGATATGTGTGGCAGGGCAGGGGTAAAGCTGAACATAGGAGATCATCTTGGAGCCTTGCTAAGCTTCAAATACCAAGTCTGAGGAGGGCTTGGCACATAGTGTCTCACCAATACTTCTGACTACCAACATAACCACTTCAAACCTTCTAGTTAATTTAATTGAACATATATGAAATTTACCAGGAAAAGGTTGACATTGCATTTAAGCATAAGCAAATTTGTTTTGTGATATATCAGATTAAATGCTCAAAACACTCTTTCAAATGAGGCATCAGTGATGAAGTTTAAAAACTGAAAGTGCTTGTTATGGTCAAAGAGCTTTTGACAACCATATGAAAGAATAATAATAGTATCAGCTGTAACACAATCCTAATTAATCTTATTAATCAAAACTCTGAGTCAGATATCAAGGGTGAATGCAGAAAGATCCGGGAAGGAAGCAGCAGCCACTAGAGAGACTTCTTACCTCAAACCGAATTGGGCAAGATCCTGTGTCTACAAATTTTCAGACAGAGTGCACTGAGATCCTGCCTTCACCCACCTTATCTTCCTGTCTCCACCTCCCTAGTGCTGGGATTAAAGGCTTAAAATACCACTTCCGGGCTCTGCTTCTTTTTTAGATTGATTCAATCTCCTATAGCTGTAGCCCAGGGTGGCACTGAACTCATGATCTTTCTGCTTCATCCTCCCAAGTCCTGGGATGAAAGGTGTGTGCCGCCATTGCCTGGTCTCTATGGTTAACTAATGCCTAATTACACCCTCTGATCAACAAGCACGTTCTTTTTGTCAGAAACAAAATATCAACACAAATGAATCAAGTCTAGCAATAACAGCTTACACATATGGAGCATTGAACGATTATATCACACAGGTATTGTTTTACACATTGGCTCATTTAATCATTACAAGAACAGTATGGGATTGTGTGCTTATTTTCATCATTTTTTCAAGATAATATCAAAAGGATGAATCTGCCTGTTTTCTGTTTTCTTTTTTAATTGATTTTTATTGGGCTCTACAATTTTCTCTGCTCCCCTCTCTGACTCTCTTTTCCCATTCAACCCTCCCCCAAGGTCCCCATGCTCCCAATTTACCCAGAAGATCTTGTCTTTTTTCTACTTCCCATGTGGATTAGATCTATGTATGTCTCTCTTAAGGTTCTCGTTGTTTAGGTTCTTTGGGATTGTGATTTGTGGGCTGGTTTTCTTTGCTTTATGTTTAAAAAACCACATATGAGCGAATACATGTGATAATCATCTTTCTGTGTCTGGGTTACCTCATTTAAAATAAAAAAAAAAAGAACACTTCTCTATTGCTGGTGGGAATACAAGCTAGTACAGCCCGTTCGGATGTCAGTGTGGCGATTTCTCAGAAAATTAGGAAACAACCTTCCTCAAGACCCAGTAATACCACTTTGGGGTATATATAGAAAGGATGCTCAATCATGCCACAAGGACATGTGCTCAACTATATTCATAGCAGCATTGTTTGTCATAGCCAGAATCTGGAAACAACTTAAATGCTTCTCAACAGAAGAGTGGATAAGGAAAATGTGGTACATTTATAAAATGGAGTAATACACAGCAGAAAAAAATAACAACATCTTGAATTTTGCAGGAAAATGGATGGAGCTGTTTTCTATTTTCTACTGTGTTCATGTTTTCTGAAAAAAGAGAAGAAAGAAAATCAGACAGTATATGAATACATTTTAAATATTTAAGGAATTAAAGATGAATTCTGAGTTCATATATGTGTGTTCTTTATACAATGCCTCATAGGAAAATATATTTGTAGATTCAAATACTGTCTGATTTTATTTTTCTCTATTTTCAGAATCTGTAGATCAAAATTTAGCTAGTTAGGTTTACAATTGAACACTTCAGGTTTGAAATAATTATCTGAAAAAATACAAATTGTTCAAAGAAATAGATATTACTTAAGTAAAATAAAAAGTGAAATATGAGACAAATGACCTCGAAGCAGAATGCTATGCCTGTTGTGTACTGGTTTAGAGTGAGAGTCTGGTTAGAAAAGAAGGGCTTCAGTTGGGATAGAAGTAAAGGGTGTGATCATAGCTCTGTAAGTATCCATGTGGCTATGAGTATGGTTGTAAGAATGGACCTCATCTTTACTCTCTCGCGCTCCCTCAAGGACTTGATTTAAAGTAATTGACCCAGGATCATGTATCAATGCCGACACTACTTCTTATACTGCTGAGGTCATAGAAATATTTTTTCACTAAGATGAATAATTTTCGCCTTTTCTTCTGTTGCTTTTCTATAGGGTGCTTTGAGTGCTGCATCAAATGCCTGGGAGGTATTCCCTATGCTTCTCTGATCGCCACCATCCTGCTGTATGCGGGCGTTGCCCTGTTCTGTGGCTGCGGTCATGAAGCCCTTTCTGGAACCGTCAACATTCTGCAGACCTACTTTGAGATGGCACGGACTGCTGGAGACACCCTGGATGTTTTCACCATGTGAGTCAGCCTTAATGTCCACATTTTGTAGAGAGCTTATGTTTTCTGCATTGCATTTCTCTTTCTTTTTTCTAAATTAAGAGGTGTCTATCTGAGGAAGGTGACGATGAATGAAAAATAACTCATGAGACAAACATGGTTCTGAAAAGCATCGATCTGTCGACCAATCCAAGGCACTTTGCATAGAATACGAGGCCAAATTAACAGAGGTTTACCCTAGACTCTGACTTGAATTGAATTACCAAAAAGCAGAGAATTTTTGCCTTGCTCTTCAAATGTGGGCATAGACTCCCCCCCCAAAAAAAAAATGGTGAAAAGACAGATGACAGAGGCAAGCACCCATCTAGACTTTGATGTTAATCCTAGAAAATTCATAAAATTCTAAGGAGAATCAGATGCTTCACAATTTTAACTCAGCCATGCATATATTACCTTCCTTAGAAAGTAAGGGACTTTAGAAAATATTGTTAGAGGCTTTTGTAAGACAGAGATTACATATTAAAAAGTTTTTTCTCTGAAAATGTCAATTATGTTTTTGATCCCCTAAAATATAAACTACTAGGATTATAAAATCTTGATGATGTAGAAATGATATTTTTGTAAATATAATTTTAGCAGTCTGGAAGTAAAAGTTTTTAGTCCTGACATCAATCTTTTATTAAGGTTATAGAGAACAAGTATTTTAGTATTAATTTACAATAAGTTGTTAATTCTTGCCATCTGTTGGGCTATTTCATAATCATAGACATAAATGCCATATTTATTATGAAATTTTTATTTAAAATATGAACTATCTGGCCCCAAAAATACTCACATTTTTAGCTTTGAAAGTACTTGCATTTACTTTCATGTATTTCATGCTGCTTGGCTTTATGTGTTTGAAATTTTCTTTTTAATTTTTGTCTTTCTAAAATACTCAGTTGTTTTCTTTTTATCCACATTTTTCTGCAATCAGATTGTTGATACCTTCAAATGTTAATGGTTATCTAGTTATCTATGAAACCATTGCTTTTTACTCATATCCTTCCAGATAAATAGTCAAGTGTAATTCAGATCGATCCAAGCTTGTTTCTATGATCTTGGTGCCCTTAGAAGCTTTTCCGTAGAAGAAAATGATCTTAAAACTACAAAATCAAACGTGTGCAACATTATGGGCCAAGTGTGATATCACACACCTTTAATCCCAGCACTTGAAAGGCAAAAGCAGACTGATCTTTGTGAGTTCCAGACCAACTTGGTTTACATACCAAGTTCCAGGGTTATATAAAAGAATCTGTCTCAAAAACAGTACATAATATGGCTAAATTTCTTTGTTCTCCATGAACTAAAAAAAAAAACATTGTTTTCAGCAATCATTTTAATAAGTTGTATCTTTTGATTAATTAAAGTTAATAATTCTCTGTGAAAAAGAAGAAAATGGGGTTGCACATTCCTGTTACATAATGAAACCACAATTCTCTACTCTCAGAAGCAAAGGTTATGTTCTTCGAAAACAGGAAACAACAGAAATTTTAAGGAAAAGATATTTAGCTTTTATGTTTATCTGAATAGTTGAAGATTTTAAACACTGATACTTTCTAAGCAGTGAGAACAGAAAGAGTATAAATGAAGCCAATAGCCCTTCCACCAACATCAACTAGTAGAGGTTATTGCTGAAGCTGTGAGGTATCAGGGCCTGTGTGGTGCATCTCTGTGGGCTCAGCTACTCATGATGCTGGGGCAGGGAGAACAGCACATTCAAATCCTACCAGGGCTGCAGAGTAAGTTCAATGCCAGCCCAGGAAAACTAGCATAAGTCTCTCTCAACATTGAAAGCACAGATAGACTGGAGTAGAGCTCAGTGGTTGAATACTTGTAACGCTTATATTGCATGCATGATGGCATCATCTAATATATATGAGGTCTGATTCCTCAGTACCTGAAAGAAGTAGAAAATAATTAAAAACTACAGTCCTTAAGTCTGAAGTATCAATGCCCCACCCCAAACTTGCAAATGAATGCTTATTAGCAGGTTAAAATTTGTCAATTTCATATTGTAATATTATTTCACAAATCACTATGCTTTAAAGTGGATAATAAGTATGCATTTCTATAACTTATTGCCATAGAGTTAAAAAGTAGCAAGCACATAAAGCCAAAACTTGATAGCTATTAGCACCTTAGATTTAAGTTTCCAGGAGAACCTATTTCCATTTAGAAAAAAAAAATCCTTTGACTGCCAAGGAAGGCTTCATATGGGTTCCAAAAGTAGATTAAACCTGATTGTGCTCCTAGAAAGGTATGGAATAGGAAGAAACAGCAGAAGGAAATAAACAAAGCTCACATTGAGACAACTAAAGGTCACATGGTTTCAGATGCCACGGTCAGCTTGCTGTATCACTGACATATCACTAATCAAAAGAACTGACAATCTTGCAAGGCGCTTACCAAATCTTTGGGTATAGCGGTGGCATTTTGGCGAGATGTAAGATGTCATTAATTAAACCTTTCAAATGTTTTTCTTCTTTTCTCTGTATTTCAATTCAAAGGGTTTGCCTGTGCTGCAGGAACTCACTGTGTAGATCAGGCCGGCTTCATACTGACAAAGATCTGCCTGCTTCTGCCTCTAGAATACTGGTATTAAAGGCATGTTCCACCACTGCCAGGCTCAATCCAGATGTTTTAAAACAAAACATCTGAAATCAATTTTGCTTTAGGGAAAGGGTCCTCAGATTCTAAGCACATTTTCAAAAAGATGCCAAACCGGATTTTGTTTTGGAACTGGCCTCTTTCTGGTCTGGTTTACTTTAAGTTGCCATAACAAACACATTAACTACCAGCAACTTGGGGAAGGAAAGGGTTTATTTGTCTTACAGATTAAAGTCTATCACGTAGGAAAGCCAAGAGAGAAACCAAAATAAAATCAGTTACCTAATAATTAAATAATTTCCAGAATCACTTTTATTTATTACTCATACTCATCCTATGGAACATTATTTCAAAATTCCACTGGTCTATGAGGGAGTAATAGATCATGACTTAATTCCAGGACTCAGGAAACAAAAGTAGACTGATTTCTATGAATTCCAGGACAACCTGGTCTACTTAGTGAGTTTCAGGACAGACAGAGTTACATAGTAAGACCCTGTCTTGGAGAAATTAAAGAAGAGAAGAAAAGGAAAGGAAAGAAAAGAAAAGAAAAAATCCAACTGGGTTATTGCAAGTTAGTTCCAGAGAGTTTTAGTAAGATGATTTCATGGATATATTTTAATGTGATAAAACTGACATTTTCTTTTCAGCTACATCTTAGCATAGCTGGACAAAATATGTTCTCACTGTTCATTATTTTAAGCTACCACAGATGTCCGTGAATCCACAGCTTCTCTATATTTAGTCTGCATTCAAACTGCTTTATTCAGTTATAGCACACGAAGATTGTAAGGAGCCATAAGTCTAATAAATGACTATGTATATTACAAATTATAAAGTTACATGCTTGATGTTTAGACAACAAACTTGCAAGTACCACAAATCTCTGCAGAAGCTCTGGGATAATATCTGTGGGAGCTTTGGAAGGGGAATTTTGAAAAAAATCTTTAGATTATACATTTTTATAGTTTTACATTTAATCTGCTATATGAAAAATTAAATAAATGAGCAATAAAGTATGTTTATAATAGGAAGAATAGTACATTGATGGGGCTCAAATTATTTCTCTTCTCATAGTTCAAATTCATTTAAATTCATTCTATAGGCCTCACAGAGCTTCCATATGGATTAAATTCTGCTCCTTGAAACAAAATAGAGAATGTTTGTACTATCAAACTCTTAGTGTGGTGAAAAAGAACTAATAAATTCATAAATTATGTAAAGATTGTAAGGTTGTGAAGATCACCCTCACCAGGGCTGCCTTCCAAGGAACGGGAATAGTAAAGGAGATACAGAATGCAGAGTAAGAACTATAAGACACTGGGGAGCAATTGTGAGGGGTATACGTGATATGTATTGCTTGTAAATATTTTCTTTGAAAAGAATGTGTAGAAGAATTATCATAGAGAAAGCATGTGTCCAATTTTTGTGATTTACAAATTCTTATTTTATACATATATTGTCTCCTACTTAAAAGGGAAAAGAGGCCTGTTTACTTAGAAAGTAAGCTAAAAGATAAAGGTAAAAAGATTTCTGAATAATTTCCACCTGTGTTCCTCAGGATCCAAGGAGTTGCTCTTTTCTTTATCCTTATATTCATTTATTTTCTCTCTCTCTCTCTCTCTCTTTCTCTCTCTCTCCCTCCCTCCCTCCCTCCCTCCCTCCCTCCTCCCCCCTCTCTTTTCCTGCCTGGCTCCTGCACTAGCTTACTCCCAAAATAACCACACCAAACTGTATTCATTTTAACACTGCCTGGCCCATTAGTTCTAGCCTCTTACTGGCTAACTCTCACATCTTGATTAAGCCATTTCTATTAATCTGTATCGCCACTTGACTGTGGCTTACCAGGATGAGTCTAACGAGCATCCATCTGTCTCAGGCAGGAGAATCATGACATCTTCCTGACTCTGCTTTCTTCCTCCGACAATTCTGTTCTGTCTTTCCCACCTATCTATGTTCTGACCTATCAGGCCAGGCAGTTTTCATTATTAATTAACCAATGAAAGCAACAGATAGATAGAAGACTCTACTACATCATTTTCCATTACTGCTCTCCTTCCCATCTTCTTTCTCCCTCTACATTTTCCTCCTTTTCTCCCTTATTTCTCTCCCAACTCCCTAAATACATACAAGTTTCTAAACAAAATCCAGACTAAAGACTAAGTCTAAGTCTTTAATCTAAGAAAGAGCAATTATGTAGCCATGAAATGTTACCATTGTGTTTTGATAGTTGCCTTCCAGGCATGAAATTTTACTTTTCACAGATAAGTCTGCAGTTGTTTTCTTTCTTCTGCATTGTGTTTCAGGAGTGTAATCATGAATAATGTCATTGGTATACTCTACATTCTAACTTCTCAGTTAATGAGAAGCAGTTTTGTCATGGTCCAGTCAATGTGGTAGATCCTTCAAAGAATAAAGAGGAAGAATTTCTAATAGTTTTAAATCTATTGGTAGAATTTTCAGCATCTCTGTCTATCATTACCCATTGGTTTCTCAGAAGCTCTTTTTAGCCATTGATATGTCAATTTGGTTCCTAAAATCCAGCTCATATGTTGGCTCCAAAGTTGTAATGTTTATAATTTAATCCACTTCTCCCATTAGTACCCCACTTCAACAACATTTACATATTAGCACAACCGCTTTTGCTCCCTCATTTAGGAAATTGTTGTTGCGTGAGGAAGAGTAGCTTTTCCAATTTATGATTCAGAATCTCTTAACTGAGAAAAAGTTTTGACAGTATGGTATTGCTGTGATTCTACATCATTATTTGACAAAGCTAACAAGAGGCAGATAACTATTTACCACTGCACAACACAATCATACAGACAATGAAATGTAGAGCGTGGCTGAAATCATACATCAAAAGGTGACCAAGACAATTAATTGATTTGGCATCTTAAATAAATATCCTGAGGTTTGATCACACGCTAGCTTTACTCCTAAATAAAACTTCCTATATAATTTGTTTCTTAATGGTTGTTGAATTTTAAACAGTAATAATAAATACTCAGGATCTGATTACATTGATTTTCAGACAGAATAGAATTTATTTTTAAATTTATATAACTGACTTTACATTAATGTATCAAAAATTAATTTACCAGATTATGAACTATTTAATATTTTAAAAACAAAAAATAGTAACCTGAGATAGACTAATTTTATTCAAAGTAACATTACGAATTTATAATGCCTAAGATTTTTATTGTTCACATTTATTCTTTGGAAATTAAAGAAATACAAAGCACTTAACAACATCCTAATGTTTGAAGTAAGGAAACAAGATAGCAAAAGATAACTAACTAAGGCTTAGACACCATGGCAGCCTATAAGCTCTTTCTACTCATCTGCAGTATAGACAGTTAACCCAAACATTTTCACCTTCCACTTACAATAATGCTTCAAGAGTAGGCTAGTTAGAGTTGATGGAGATTTCTGATTAGTCTTGGATATCAGAACATACTTTAAATCACAGTTAAAACTTGTGCTACAAAATCTTATTGACTTGATGAGTTCAGAAATAACCGTTGAATGGTGTGCATTTTTTACTAAGCATTTTTTCAGGCTTCTAATTCTTAAAGACATTTTACTAAATCAAAAACTATTTTTTCTTAAAACTAAGAAATTGATTATTTCACAGTTTCAAAGTTCAAAATCTGAAGCAGGTCTTACTAGGTTTATTGCAAGGGGCTGAAATCAAGATGTTGGCAAAATTATGTTCCATCTGGAATCTCTGGAGTTGGTCCATCTTACAAAAGCCACCTGCATTCTTGGCTCTTTGTCTCTTTCCATCTTCAAAGCCAGCCATGTGGCATCCTGAAATCTCTCTCTGAATTTTATAGTGACACTCTTACATCTTTAATTTAAAGATTAGGACAATTGCGTTGAACTCGCCAATTTTCTCCACAAGAATATTTCTATCTGGAGATCATTAACCACATTCTTCAAAATCTCTTTGATGATAAAAATGACTCAACAATGCTTTCTGTGAAGTAGGATGTAGAGATTTTTTTATACCATTGTTAAAATAGGGAATTGGGGAAATGGGTCTCCATATTATATAATGTGACATAATTTTTTATAGCCATATTTTTGTTTTATTTTTTATTGATTTTATTGAGCTATACATTTTTCTCTGCTTCCCTCGCTGGCTTTCCCTTCCCTTCAACACTCTCCCTTTGCTTCCAATTTGCTCAGGAGATCTTGTGACATAATTTTAAAGACCACTGAAAATATGAAGACCACTGAAAATATGTTCAATTTCAGTAGCAATGATGCTTTGGTTAAGGAAAAATTTTTCAAAGGAATTTGATTAAAATTTATTTAATAAATTGAGAGGATGAACACTGATAATTTTGTTTTTCTTTTTTCACATTTCTCTGTAAAATGTGCTTTTGGTTAGAAAGTTGTATAAACAAACATTGAGAAATCTGAAAGGATTTACATGGAGATAAAATATCTGAGAAGTACAATATTATAAATTGTCATTCTGTAATTGACAGTAATGAGTTCATATCTTGGTGAATGCAAATCCAAAACAACCCAGGTAAAATACAAGAACAAATAAATATTTATGACATGCAGCAGATAAAGAGGGCATGAGATTTATCTTCATATCAATCTTCTCTCCTATGAGTTCTTTCAACTAAAACATATATATAATCATGTAATGCATGTATATATATTACCTGAAAATATATGTGATGCATAATATATTTATATATGAATATACATTTCATATAATATAAATATGTATTAGAAATTATATATATGAAAAATTATATGAAATATTAATTATAGGTAAAAGTATTTTCTTATATATAAGGAAGTTCTTTCTGAGGGGGTAGATTCTTAAGCATGTTAAATTCAAGATACACATTACTGAGTACGCTCAATTTAAACTCAGTTCAGTACGGAAAGATAATTTACAGGAAAACTCAGCACACTTCTATTTGTATTAAACCTACAACAAAGGAGTATCTTAGGATAAACTTAGTTTGTTTTTCCTGATAAGACTTTAGCTTCAGCCAAAGGATGGGACAACTGAAAATTACATTAACATAGAAATATGCCTCTAAACATGCCTCCCTACTTATCTGCCAGCATTAATTTAAACATTTACTCCAATGGATTGAAACAGGAATCTTGAGGAAATAGCTGAACTACCATGTTTATCGCATCAACTTTTACTGTCCAGGGTGTTAAAACAACTTGAATTCCAAAGATGGATGTGTAGGTAAAGAAAATATAGTGTATAGGTAATGAACTACTGTTGACCCTTAGAAAAGAAATCCTGACATGTGTTAAGATGTGAATGAATTACAAAAGTTTCACATTAAATGAAAAAAGCTACATATAACAGAACACTGATTAGATTAGATATATAGCATAGTCTGTCTCATAGAAACAAAAAGAAGAATTTTGATTGAAAGGAGCTAGGTCAGAAAGTCAAATTGATTTGATATGTTTTTCATTAGTATGATTACCCCAGTTATCAAATTACTTTGAGCAAACTCTTAAATATTTACATAATTAATTATCAATGTGATCCGAGAATAGCGGAAACTGTGTAGAGGAAGAGGGCAAAGTCTACATATACAAAAATACTCAGATTCCTTGTTGATAAATATTAAAAATTGCAGAGCAGAATTTATATGTAAACATTAGACATATAAAACACAAATGTTTTGTAATCCACCTATCACTTTGAATACCAAAGTTATTTTACTTTAGTTTTATTATCCAATATTTCATTTAATATAGTGTTGGGATTCATCCTTCCTTTCTGTTCCCCATTTTCTCTACTTTTTTTCCTCTGAATTTTATGTACTCTCACTCTCTGTCTTTTAATTTGATATTTACTGAGTTTATTTAATGCTGCCTACATGTGCATGGGTGTGGGACCATATACTGGAGCCTGGCTAACCTCTCAGAAATCATGTCCCTGAAGAAAAGTGACTTTCCCTCTCCCAATAGGCATGAACTGCCATTAGCTTCTCCTGGATCCATGCAGAGGTTTTGGATGCTTGATTTTATACACATCTTCTGCTTTCGTTTCCAAAGATCCATGAACACATGAGGTTCAACTTTTGAAATCAAATTACAAAAAGGCATTGAAATGAATCATGTGTTTTGGCTCTTTTTTTTTGTCTCCAGGATTGACATCTTTAAGTATGTGATCTATGGCATTGCGGCTGCTTTCTTTGTCTATGGCATTTTACTGATGGTGGAAGGTTTCTTCACAACTGGGGCCATCAAGGATCTCTATGGGGACTTCAAAATCACCACCTGTGGCCGATGTGTGAGCGCCTGGGTATGTAATTTCTCTGCACTCAGTATGAAATGTAGGTTGATTTCCACAGCACACAGATGTTTGTACGCACCTGCAGATAGCTGAAGCATTCTTTAATGTAGTAACATTTTCTTAAGTTATTTTCTTGATACAACTTCAAAATAAAACTTCTAAATTAATAGTATTTGTTGTGAAATATCAATTTTAAATTCTCAAATTGTATGCACTGCAACTAATTTTATTTGTGCATGAGGAAACATTTATTGTTATTTATTTATTTTAAAGAACCTTGGGTTACCATACAAAATAATAGAAAATCCTTCCCCTAATCTATAGGCAATGCATATATATATGGAAGTTTCTGTCTATACTTTTAAATATGTTTTTTGCTAAGCTATATATTTGAGGACAACTATTTCATAAAATTTCTGTTTTTATAAACTCATTACTGTTGGTCTTCAATATTTAGTGATGGGGTGTTTAGTAGTAAAGCAGATCAAATTCATAACATAGAATTAATTAAATACAAAGCATGCATGACAGTAGTAAAAATTCAAATGTGATATAGTTGAAGGTGGTGTGTCATGTTTTATGCAGATTAGTTTTCCAAAATGAATCAAGGAAGCACCCATCCTTGACTGGCCTTTCTATTTTGTCACGACATATAAGGCCATGTGTTTAATTTCAGCAAAATAAGTCATAACATGATAGTGATCAGTAACAGGGAATAATTAATTACTTCAGTCTCACAGGAAAAATAAACATACATGTTACCAGCAAGCCTTTATAACAAACAACTTACAACCAATTTATGATGCTACTAGGTTGAGTTGTGGACATATATTTCTGTCTAGGGGAAACTTATTGCAATTCCTACCATGTGATATAGATGTATGTGAGGAAAGCTGTAATTTCAATAACATGACTTCAGGGCTGTAAAAAGGGGATTGCCACCTAAATTCCTTAGATTGGCAATATAAATTTCAGATTCAGAAGTAATATACGTGAAGATTTTAGACTGATCTAAGAAGTATGCATATTCCGTTCTTGATAACATTTAGACAATTATTCTGCAAAAGGCAAGTTTCTGACCTTAATTTCTAGTTTGCAAGTAATGTATAATAAATTCAGTTAATTCTGAGCTTCTCTATTATTCAGATAACTCATGATGGTGTCTTGGTGAGACTTAGAAAGTCATTTCTCTTCTCTGAGTCAGTGTAGATTTGTCTGACAAAAATCAAGATCATCTTTGAAGTTCCGAGTCCATGTTACCGAAGTGAAAGGGCAAGAGAATGGGGTCTACAAGCTGATTTCTAATGGCACAGAATGTCCCAGTGGCAGCGCAGTTGAAGTGAAATATGATGCTTCATTCAGAATAGTAAACTCATCACACAGTAAGAATAATTGCAGAGAAAATTCACATCTATGTACAGATAATTATCCGCCTGTCATTCAGTGTCTTAAAAGGGAATCCAGAATACCTATTTTTAAATTGAAATCATGAGCCACACTATTTTTCTACAATAGTAGCAACTGTGTCATCAGTCACGCCTAACACACCAGAAGGTTGGCACCAGAAGCTTCAATGGCTTTGCAGCAGGTAGGCAGCCCACAAAGATCTGCCTACCCACTCCTGTAGCACCTGTTCTGAATCCAGGCTTGATCAGAGCTGAGAGAAGCAGGAATTGTGATCTTCCACATATTATAGAGTGAGGCCTGTCAGTACCGTGTGAAAAGAACCAACTCCAGGGCCCAAGAAGTAGTGATGGCAATTGTCACTCCATTTGATCTTGTAGGTCTGTTTCCTGACGATTATGACAGTTTTGAATCAGAAGAGAACAGAAAAATTCTGGTTCTCTCTTCATCTGGTATTATGTTTCTTCTGCTATAAAAGTCCTAAGTTCTTAAAACATTTTAAATGCCATATTCTGTCATCTTTGAAAAATTTGAAGAATGTGAAGAGTTTGTATCCATATGAAATACATCCCAATACATCTAGTAAATTTAACTAACATGATTACAAGCTTGCCTATTATAGATAATTATCTATTAACCTATTTTTAAAATTATGCATTACCTTTTTAAATGAGCTGTACGAACACAATACCTTAATGAAGAGCAGAAATATGCCTTTAGCAAAATTGACTTTAAATTTGTATTAAAAAAGCAAGATCCATACCAATGGAAATCTCTATAGCATACCCCTCTTAAAATGTAAATAAACATTTAAAAACAATATTTGAGAATATGGGCATAGTTCTCTTCAAACTTCTTCCTGCTTTTTATTGGGCAAAGTAATTTTTTGAGAAGTGTACAAGCCAACGTTTCAGAGGTCTCAGTCCATCAAAGCACATTAGCATGGAATGAATCCGCAGGTTCTCATCCTCTGTGGAAACAAAAAAAATACCTCTTTTCCAAAGCAACATATCCTTAGACCCATATTTTAAAATCAAGACACCTTTAGTTTAGTTTAACAGTCTATAAAATGAAATGTCTCTTTGTACTTAGCTCACTTGCAATCAAAAATTCAAAGAAAATACAATAATATACATAATCCAGACTCTCTATGAATTTCCCATTTTTACGTGGCTAAATTTTCTTTATTCCTTTTAATCTCTGGCTGTCTGTCCTCTGTCTCTTTAAAGACTTTGTTTCATCTTTTCTTTAACTTTTTATAACTCTCTGTACTCTTTTCTTCTCTCCCCCAAGCCTACATACTTTTATCCTACACTATAACCCATTTAGAGGTTTTTCCATCTGAATTTGACTTTATTGTGTTTTTATAATCATTTTCTGACCAAGAATGCATCCTAAAATGCTAAGTGATTCTTAAAACCCTAAGCTTTGGCATTGCTAGAGCAAATAGGGCACTGCCTGCTTGCCCCGCCCAGTTCAACATGGCGGAGGAGGTCCATTCACTGCCTCTGAACCACACACACCATCCCAGTTCCAAGTATGCAGCTGGTTTATGTCGAGCCCTTAAGTAGCTTGTAACAGACCGCTTATAAACACCATTTAAATGCTCAGCCTCCTAAAAGAGTCAGAGTTCATGCTAGCAGCACAGCCCAGAAAGCGGCCATTTCAAAATGTCATAGCTTTTTTTTCTGCTACAGCTGAAGCAGGAAAACTTCTCTTAAAGGAGCCATGCCTCTGCTTGTTTTTAACAAATAGTGCCCACCCAAGAAAATGCTGCAATCAAACCATAATTAATGCTGTTCCTTTGTCTTTAGGATTTCTTTTTAAGCTTTGTCAGGTTTTACATGGATTTAGTCAACAATGTTGGAGCACCAATTTGTTGTAAGGAGCCACTTGTTGGTTCCCAGCTGCTCAGCCCCAAAATAACCACATAGAAACTGTATTAATTAAATCACTGCTTTGCTAGTTACTTAAGTATATTGTTATCTAGCTCTTACATCTAGAATTAACCCATCTCCATTATTTTTATTTTACCATGAGGCTTATGGCCTACTGGCAAGGTTCCAGCATGTCTATCTCTGGTACAGCTCCATGGCTTCTCGCCCACTTTTTCTTCTTTCTCCCAGCTTCAGTTTAGTTTTCCCTGCCTGCCTCTATTTTATGTGAAGGCTCAAGACAATTTCTTTATTAACCAATGGTATTCATAGCATACAGAGTGGAATCCCATGTTAGAATATTCTATTCCTTTAATCAAAGGAGAGTTAGTCGATATGAAAGATCTTAAGTCTTTTTACATATCAGTTCTCATGTAAAATTTGTGAGATAAATTCTCAAAGTCTCATATTCTAGTATAATTCCTAACAGCATTCTTTTGAGCATTTATGCACCAAGATTCTAAGCAGGGGTTATTTGCTTTGAAGACGAAAAGCAGACCTGTTTGTTGGTAGCTTACAGCTGTTCACTTTGTCTGTTTTCACTGTTGCAGTTTATTATGCTGACATACCTCTTCATGCTGGCCTGGCTTGGAGTCACCGCTTTCACCTCACTGCCTGTGTACATGTATTTCAACCTGTGGACCATCTGCCGAAATACCACACTAGTGGAGGGAGCAAACCTGTGCTTGGACCTTCGTCAGTTTGGTAGGTAGATAGTGAGTCTCAAAAAAGTAGTTTTGTACTTTGAGACTCGTTTTTGTTACCTCAGAGATAACTTTATCTAACAATCCACTTCAGGGCATTCTGTAAATTTAAATAGATAGGAATTCAAGACAGAGGGGTAATTGTTATCATTATACATATACATTCATATTGGAATATTCTGTCAAAATGCATTTCCTGGAATTAGCAGGTCAAAACTGGCTTCTTTTTCCTAATCTTAGCAGTCATTTTCACGTTTGAACTGATATTGGTGTTCTAATTTCATTGACCCATGGTAAATATATAAATTGAGATAAATATCTAGTATGAAGATCACCAAGGATAACATATTGCTTTGTCTTCTAAGTTAAGAAAAGAAAAGCTAGCATTAAAAATGATGAAGTTACAGGATATTAGAGAAGAAAAAAGAGAAGGAACAGGAGGGAAACAAAACTCGACTTTTTTTGACTTATTAAAGACTGAATCCTAAAACTTTATGCATGTTTTAGACAAATGTCCTACCACATGCTATGCCCTAGGCCTTATTATTTCTTATTTAAGGCTTACTCCTCATGTAGAAATAACTATTATCCATATATACGTGTGATAATTATTTATGTTATATATTTGTTTATGTTTTAATGTTTTATAATATCATTTACATTTAGTGTGTTAGTACGTGCAAAATAAATAATTTAAAAAGAAATTAAAATTTTCATAGAAAGCTGGAAAGAAGGGTCAGTCGGTAGTTAAGAGTACTAGCTGTTCTTCCAGTGAATTTCCTGCATACACATATTGACTAATAACTTCCTGTAAGTCGTTCCAGGAAATATGATGTCTTTCCTTACGTCTGTGTGCAATACATACACATATTGCAAAGACATCCATGTAGAAAAAACAATTATACACATGAAAGAAAAGTACCTTTTAATGCACATTATAAATCTTTTATGTATTACCCTTTGTCAAAATGAAATTTTCCAGCAAGATTTTTTTTTGTGTAATTCATTTTCTATTTCTCAAATATCCAGGCTTCAAATGTTAAGAGTATTAGGATAATCATTTATATACCATTCTAAGTTTTTTGTATGTTTAAATGTTGAATTTCCACAAGTATATATAGTCGACAATGCTTTCATTTTTGTCCATAGACAGCAAAATTGACACACAGCCATCCCTAACCGCAGTACCAAGGGATCAAATAACCTCTTCTGAACTCCAAGGGTGCAGAGAAAATACTCATGAACATAAAATGAGTAGATTTTTTTTAAAAAAATGAATTCATTTTGTGAATACTCAAAGTAATATTCTCTACTGAAGATTCATAACACCTCAGCACAGTAGGAATATTTTTCTGGAGAATATGTGATGGTTCTGTGGGGATAGTATAGACAGATTAATAGGGTGCAGCCATAGGGTTCTGCTATGGTGTAAATAATCCCTCCACTATCCACCCAGATAAAGTTCTGATGCCCTGTGTATTATGATATAAATTTCGGGGCAAAAAGAGGTGCTCTGTATGTGGAGTTCTTGGTGAGAGGGAGTATGGGCTACTGCTTTTACTGAGATTGCAGCCTAAGCATCAAAAGGCTTGGAGACACTCATAAAGCAAAGCCATGACAGTTGCATGAAAACATGGCCCTTTCTGGCTCAAACTCAATGTCTTCACTTTATTTTCCCATTCCTTAAAGTGAAATTTGAACATATATAACTGCTCTTTCACAGCTAACAGAAAATAAACTGAATGCCTAATTTAACTGTATTGCTGGTGACCAAGTAGAAGTTCATCGTGATTCCATGAGACATAATTATATAAATACTATTCCTTATTAATCTGAGATTCAAAATAATATTAGCCATTAAAGTTATTTTATTGTTAACTTGTTAATACTATTCCTTTTGCTCTTTTGTTTTTGTCTTTGTGTTTTCTTTCTTTTTTAATTGAGCTATACATTTTTCTCCACTCCCCTTCCTTCCTCTCCTCTCCCCTTTCCCATGACTCCCAAGCTCACAATTTCCTCAGGAGATCTTGTCAATGTCTCCTTCCTATGTAGATAGTGTCTATGTCTCCTTCCTAGGTAGATCCATGTATGTCTTTCTTATGGCACTCTTTGTTGTCTAGGTTCTCTGGTGTTGTGGACTGTAGGCTGTTGTTTTTTCTTTGTATTCACTCATAAGCAACTTATGAGTGAATACATATTATATTTGTCTTTCTGGTTCTGGGTTAAATTTCTCAATTGGGTGTTTCCTAGCTCCATTCATTTGCCTGAGAATTTCAAGGTGCCATTAAATTTTACCACTGAGTAGTACTCCATTGTGCAAATGTACCACATTTTCTTTATACATTATTCAGTTGAGGGGAATCTAGGTGTTTTTTTTCAGGTTCTGGCTATTGAAAATAATGCTACTATGAACATAGTTGAGTACATGTCCTTCTAATATGATTGAGCAACCTTTGGGTATACCAAAAGTGGTAAAGTTGGGTCTTGACATAGATTGTTTTCTAATTTTCAGAGAAGTTGCCAGACTCATTTTCAAAGAATCTGTACATGTTTGCACTCCTACCAGCAATGAGGGGTGTTACCCTTACCCCACATCCTCTCCAGCATAAACCGTCATCAATGTTTTTGGTCTTGGCTATTATTACCAGTGTAAGATGGAATCTCAGAGTTGTTTTGATTTGCATTTCTCTGATGGCTAAGGATGTTGAGCATTTCCTTGTCTTTCAGCCATTTGAGATTCCTCTGTTGAGATTTCCCTGTTTAGTTCTGTAGCCAGTTTTTATTGCATTATTTGTTATTTTGTTGTCAAATTTCTTAAGTTCTTTGTATATTTTGCAAATCAATCCTCTGTCTAATGTGGGGTTGGTAAAGATCTTTTCCCATTTTGTAGTTCTTTTGTCAAAAATCAGGTGATCATAAAGTGTGTAGATTGATATTCAGGTCTTCAATTTGATTCCATTGGTCCTCCTATCTGTTTTTATGCCAGTATCAAGCTGTTTTCATTACTGTAGCTCCACAGAAGAGTTTGAAGTCAGGGATTGTGATGCCTCCAGAAGTTCCTTTATTGTACAGGATTGTTTTGTCTATCCTGGATTGTTTTGTGTGTGTGTGTGTGTGTGTGTGTGTGTGTGTGTGTGTGTGTTTGTTTTTGTTTTTCTACATGAAGTTGAGTATTGTTCTTTTGAGGTCTGTGAAAAATTGTGTTGGGATATTGATAGGGATTGAACTGAGTCTAATATGGACCCTGGGGATCAAACTCAAATTATTGTGCTTTCAAGGCAAGCACTTTATTATTAACATCTTTTCCTATTTGCTTGCAGCAATATTCCAGACCTAAATTTCATAGATTCTGTGCTAAAGATGTGTTACAGTCTAGAAATGTGTGTATTTGAAATTTCCTCTGGGTAGTTGGCATATGAATCAACAGGCAAGTGTCAGCATGAGTGAAGCAGCAAGTTCTTTTAATTCCTGCTTGCTAATAGCACTGTGTGTGATATAATCATAAGAAGGGACTCTCTTCTGAGCAATATGTCTATAAACTAGCAAAAGCCTTGGTCAAGCTCAACAAATTTAATCCTGACTTAGTACAATCTGGGGGCATAATCACTCAAATAGTTGTGATGCTTCACATTAATGAACCAAAACAATGAACTAGCTACAATCAAATCTGAACAATCCAGGGGATAGATTGACTTCAGTCCTCATGAAAAGTGTTTTAAATTGCTGAGTTAATTTTATATCTCATATTCATAAGCCTGGGGGCAGTAATGATAGAAATAAAATCTGAGAAATAACCGTTTGACAGTCAAAAGATTTTCTCTTGAGGATCTTTAAACCATTTAATGCTAACCTATAATTTTCTACATACTGTAGGGATTGTGACAATTGGGGAGGAAAAGAAAATTTGTACTGTCTCTGAGAATTTCATGAGGATGTGTGAATCTACTGAGGTGAGTATTTTCAAATTTTGTCAAAATTTTAGCATACAGTTTTTTACTTAAAGAATATATTCTAATTAAATATATTTATTTTTCCTGTCTCTGTTTTACTTGTTACTGTTTTATAGGTTACTAAACAACAAGTATAAAAACTATTTTGTATATTTAAATACAGTTATTATAAATGTTTGAGCTGTTATAGAAACTCGTTTCAATAGAGGTTGAAAATTATAAAGATATATTGTAATATACATTACTAAATCCATATTGTAAAATCCATCATTTTCAATGACAGTCTCATCTTTATGATGAATATTAGTGAAATAGTTCAGTTATAATGATTTAAGTGATTTGAAAGAGAAAGTTTCTTTGATAAAATGCATTACTTGTCAAGAGTTCCTACTTATTAATGATATACTAAGTCATCTTTATATGATAGTGCCAGTCCCAATCTCTCTTCTCTATGTAACTGACTCACCTTGTTTTTTCATTGTGTGTGTGATGTTCTGTTTTGTTCTGTTCGGTTTTTGCTTTGTTTGTTTTGCAGCTGAATATGACCTTCCATTTGTTTATTGTGGCACTTGCTGGAGCTGGAGCAGCGGTGATTGCTATGGTAAGCCCCTCACAGCTTAATGATTGACTTAACAACTTGAATTGCAATGTTATTTGCTTGAATATTTAATTTGCTTCTCAGACATTTTCCTTATAAGATGTTATAATCAGTATAGTAAAAAAAAAAAAAAAAAGGAGTCTGGGGATATGGGTCAGTGGTTAAGAGCACCGGTTGCTATTCTAGAGGAACGGAGTTCAATTCCTAACACTCACATGGTAGCTTACAGCTGGGGATCTGACACCTTTTTATGGCCTCCACAGGCACCAGTCATTCCTTGTGGTACACATGCATGTAGAAAAGACACTCATACTCATAAAATACAATTCAATCTGATTTTTGAAAAGAAGGAGAGTTTTTGAATATATGTTTTGATTTATTTAGGGGCTGGAACAATGTGAGACAGTGAGGTCAGTGTGAAGGTCACAGGACAATTTGGGGAAATATTTTCTCTTTTTCTACCATGGGGATCACAGGATTTGAACTTGAGTCATCAGGCTTGACCACAATCTCTTTTAGTCACTGAGCCATCTCACTAGACCTATAAATATTATTTTGAATAGAAAGAATGTAAAAAAAATTGTGTAAAAATATTTTTTTTGAGACAGGGCTTGTCTGTAGCTTTGGAGCCTATCTTGGAACTAGCTCTTGTAGACCAGGCTGGCCTCAGACTCACAGAGATCCCCCTGCCTCTGCCTCCCTAGTGCTGGGATTAAAGGCCCGTGCCACTACCTCCCTGCTAAATTCTTTTAAGGTTAATTCTCTCTGGCTAGTATTATTCTAAGATTCTGGGCTAGCATAAATGATTGTCAACAGTATTTATGACTTCTTCACTTTGGTAATAGTTCAGGTCATAGGAGGCAGGATTAACATAATTACCACTACTATTTCTGAAACTAAGAACATATATTTAAATTTTCCTCCATTTAAAGTACTTTAATAGTTTATGGACACAAGCCCATTCAATATTTGTAGCAAAAGTTTTTGATACAATCTTGTTCTGTATTTGTCATATAGCTATTATCTCTTCCACAAAATAGATGAGAAAATTAAGATGATTTATATTCTATTAAAATATTGATGACATCATCCATAATTTTAAGGCAGGGCTACAGGATTAATGTTAAAATCAGCAGTTTCTCTACTCAATTGTTTTGTAACAACGCTAAGAAGGACCACATGCCAGAATCGTCCTGAGATAATCTTACCACCTGCAACCAGGGAAGGATGGTAACAGCATGACATTAGGGTTAACACTCTTCCTCGCTTCAGAACTAAATAGTCCTGAATTTCTTTTCATTATTTTACTCATATGTGTTTAATTGAATAAGTTACATGCAAGCAGTAAAATAATATAAATAAAATAAAATAATAGTTTAGTAATTTATGGATAATATTTTCTCACATATTGAAGAAGGTTTTGAACACATAAAATTATGTATTTATTTGTCAGTTATTCTAAATAGGCCTTGATTTTGTTTCATGTAACTTATTTACTTTTAGAAGTTGATAGAAACTCAATATATTATTTTACTAGTGGTTTTAGAAATCCTAAATTAAAGCTAATGAACATGTATATTATCTCATTTGCTTTTTGCGGTAAAAGGACAAATATACTTTCTATCACTCTGTGATTTTTCCAGGATACAAAACACAATCCTTACATATATTCACCACACCAGAGAACAGATCTGTTCTGCTTCCTCTCCAGTCATTTTTGTGTCCTTTGACATAAAATATCTCTCCCATATTCTCCATAAACCCTGGGCCATTCTACGTGCTACCACAAGTTAAACTTTTAGATTGAACATATTGCAATTTTTAAATCTTTGTGGTTGGTCCTGGATTGTGTCTAAATATAATTAAAGTGTTAGTTTAGTAACAGAATTTTCTTCTTTTATCAGACTTACTATAATTTTATGGTGAATTACACTATAAAAATTTCACATAAATCTGAGAACTTGGAAGCTTTTGTTGATCTACACACACTGACAATTCTTAAGCTTTTTAAGCTTTTATAACATAAGATCTATACCATACCATGCAAGAATATTATTCACAGTCCCTTCTCTCAAGAGGCTTACAGCTTATGTTTGACAAAATGTAAAAATTCAAAAATAGAATATTCTAAAAATGACAAAACAAATTATGCTTTTTTTCTAAATTTTCTTGTCACAAAAATTAGGAACATGAGCTGTTGATATAGTTCAGTGATAGAGTACTTGCCTAGCATGTGTAAGACCTTGGGTTGATCATTAACATTACAATTAATTAATTAATATTTTGTCATAATATAAACACCTAATACACTATAATATTTAGTATTTAGAATGTTTTTTAAGTATATGTATACTTTTACTTTCTAATATCAGTTGGTCTCATGTCTTGTGATTTTTAATTGAAGTAGAATTACATTACCTACCCTATACTTTTCTCCCTCTACTCCCTTTCAGTTACCCTCTTTCACACACCTCCCATGCCCCCTATCCTAGTTACTTTTCTATTGAAATGACAAAACAGCATGACCAAGGTAACTTATAAAAGAAGGCATTTAATTGGGGTTGGCTCACCTTTCCAGAAAGTTAGAGTCTATGACTACCATGGCAAGGAGTATAGCAGCAGGCATTGGGGCAGTAGCTAAGAGCTTAGTGTCTGATTCAGAGAGAGAGAGAGAGAGAGAGAGAGAGAGAGAGAGAGAGAGAGAGAGAGAGAGAGAGAGAGAGAGAGAGAGAGAGAGAGAGAGAGAGAGAGAGAGAGAGAGAGAACACGAGAGAGAAAACTAAATAGGAATGGTAAGGGTTTTTGAAACCTCAAAGCTCATTCCTAGTGACACACCCCCTCAAACAAGTCCACACCTCTTAATTTTTCCCAAATAGTTGTACTAGTTGCAGACCAGGCATTCAGATATAAGAACATATGGGGTCATTTTCATTCAAATCATAACACCCATCCCTCCCAAAGTGATAGCCTATTTTTCTTTGATAATATTTGTGGTTGAGCAATAAGATACTTAGTATTTTGTTTTCTAAATGTGAATAAAAACATTTTCTACACTTTTAATCCTGAAGAAAGTACAACTTAGTTATTAATTCATCTACCAAAAGTTTTCATGTACACACCTTTAATTTTGCACATAAAGACTGGAATCTAGAAACTTGTGAATGCTATACAAGCACTTGACCCCTAAAGTAGGTGAGGGGAGGGTCTAAGTAAAGTTCACAAGCTGACTTTGAACTTTTATCCAGGTATTTATTAAAGCTGCAATCTTCCCTTTGTAGCTCACTGAGTAGATGTCAATATAGCCTATACCTCCTGGGTTAGCTTATGAGCTTCATTTTTTAACATAATGCCTTCCTATATAATACCTTTCTGGTTATTGGGGAGACGTATTAATTTAGAAGATCCATATGTTAAAATATGTTCTATCTTGTAGTAACTAAGGTCATATTAAGGAAATCTAGAATCAATGTAAAAAAAAACTAGTTTGATAATTAATTACACAAGTTCGTTTTAGAGTTTCTGAGATCATTCTTCTTAGCACAATATAAATTCAAAATATGAATTATATAAGGGAGTATTTCTGCTTATATATTATATAATATGTTTCACAGATATATGAATAAGAAGCATGCAATGTTAGGATTTTGGTAAATGATGAGAGCATAGACAGGGAAACGTTAAGGAGCATTTATATTCAGAGTTGGATTATTTCAAAGTTGAAAAGGAGTAAGAGATATTTCGCTGAGTGAGAAAATACATTTTAGTCATAGGGTCCTTATCACACAAATGTTGTTTATTTTTAAATTGTGAAACTTTTCTATGTAGATATATAGTTTGGTTATTTGTTTAATCGCAGCAGCAACATACTGATAGTGAACAGACCTCCAGTGTAAATGATATTGTCTCCATCAGGTCCACTACCTTATGGTTCTGTCTGCCAACTGGGCCTATGTGAAAGACGCCTGCCGGATGCAGAAGTATGAAGACATCAAGTCGAAGGAGGAGCAAGAGCTTCATGACATTCATTCCACCCGCTCCAAAGAGCGGCTCAATGCATACACATAAATGAGTTTCTCTGTTCCTTACCATCCGAATGCATTGGTGTTTAATTAAGGGCCATCCAACCATCCAACCTGTGAAAAGCAAAATCTGAGTGCTTCTCATCAAAGAGATGTAAGGTGACTAAAGAATCACCGGAGCAGAACTCTTTGCTGTTTAGCATTCTGTCTCCTAATTTGTTAAATTGGAATAACCAAATCTCTTCTACAAGCTCCTATTCAGCCTTTTTTTTAATTTCTCAAACTGATTTAGTAGTTCTGTAAGATCAATGACATTAACATTGTCAAATGCAAATATTTGATTTTTAATCACCTCCCACATATCACACATAACTCTTTTTTGCATTGTTTCTTATGTTTTGAAAAGAAAAATAGCTTTTTATACATTTTAGTTTTGATTTCGGGAACAAGTTTAACTACAGGTAACCTTCAAAGGGACCATTGTACATTATAAATAAGAGACAGAGATGGCATCACGATGACTCTTCTTGAAATATGGAAATCAAGTCTGGAGATCAGTGGCCACATGGCTATAGGCCCTGGTTAAGGTTTTCATCAATCTAAGGTGCAATTTCTAAATTTATTAGAGTAGGTTTTAAAAAAAAAGTGCTTCTTATCTTTGTTAACATTGTATTTTTTTCCTTGATGTACTTAAAAGGTATTTCTCTGATTACACATGTTTATGTTGTGAGCATGTAGAAACAGTGATGCTAATGCATGGCCAGTTGCCTTTCTAAGATTGTGACACCAGGCTTACCTTTTAAAGTTTAGTGTAGAAACAATTATCATGGAAATGACTCCTGTGGACTGTTGGAGAATGATCTTTTTTGTGATTTATGCAGTGGCTGGATTGGATCTTTTAATATGCTAATGTGGAAAATTAATTACCTTTATGAAGGTGATATATTAAACATAAGCACACTATCCCCCTGAAGACCTGTTTTACCCACTTAAAACTTTTAATGGATTGCACCTCTGTAAGCTATTTCTTAAAATGTGTATGATATATTTGAAAAGACTTCCATTAATATAATAGCTTTGCTTGCAGCCTTCTAATCTATGTTGGTTTACCTGTAGTGTTTTCTAAAGGGTGGTCAGAGGCCACTATAGAATGTATTGTTTGGGAGTGTAGTGATATATTTGTGTCTTTATTTCAAGTAAGTCATTTTAACCGAATGTTCATTCATATTCATTTATAAGAAGTACCTATATCACATAAATTTGAAAAGAAAAACTATCAGTGTTACTGGACCAAATTCGTGGTTTATTTTAACCTTGACTCTCTTCTGATTCTTTCTAATGCTACAAGAATGCTGTAAAGTGTCATTTAAAATAATGATGTAGCCTGACAAGACATTTTGTCAGTGTATAAACCTAGGTAGTGTTGTGCACTGATTTGACCATTGTGAAATCCTCCCTCAGTGTAAGTGCATTCCCAATAAAATCTATTGAGTGAAACAATCTTTGTACAACTACTAGTCATGCATCATCAGTAATCTTACAAGTTCTTGTAGTAAGTAGGGGGTATTACTAGCGTTATCTGTGGCATGATTATGCATTCTATACTATTAATTTGGGGGTATTTTGCTTTATAACACTTAGATTACCTTACTGGTTCAACAATTTTTTCTGGTATATGCAGTATTAAAGATATTCAGCAAAAGTATTAATGGGCTTCTTTAAATTCTATATTATATAGTGTTTCAGTTCTGTGTCTACAGTTTGTGGTGATTTTTAAAACTGTCTCCTAAATTTGTGTAACGATGTTGACATTTTGGCTCTCATTTCTGGTTTTAGGGTTTGTATTTTCACGGAGTGCTTTGTAGCAGGCATTACAAGTAATCTGTTTTGTACATAAATGTGCCGACAGCTGGATGGTGGCGATTTTGAAATGTAGAACAAAGTGCTTGCAAAATGTAATAAATACTCTTGTGTACTTTGTGTACTTATTCTTTGTTTCTGTGGTGTTTTTTTTTTGTTTGTTTGTCTTGATTCCTCCTCTTCTTGTGTGTGCAGTCCTTTCAAACGCAGAAGTTGCTATCTCAGGAAGAGTTTAATTTCAGTTGAGGGGAATCTAAACTTCAACACAATAAAAGTTTTGTGTGTGAATGTCATCCACTGGGGGTAATTTGTTTACAAATGGCCAACAAATAAGATCTTTATAGCTATTTTGTGTTGAAAAATGTTGTTTGCCCATTTTCATGTTTGTTTTCTTGCCTGATTTCTACTCTTTGTGCTTTCCCTAGGGGCTTCACAGACTTAGAGACAAACAGAAAGAAAGATGAATGTCAGTCAAATACAAAAAAAAAAAAAAAGGTTTCTTAATTCTCTTCCAACTATCAAGATGAGAACAATGAAATGGAAAAAATGCATTTTCTAGAATTTTTGGTTTAAATGTACATTATTTTTCTCCTCATGGCCAAAGTCACATAGAAATTATATCAGAGTTACCAATTAATTTTATAAGATGTGGAAAATTGCGTTCTTTGCTCTTGCATTGCTGTATATTGCAAGATGAAACTGCCAAGAACTTCCATGAAGAGCATGTGCAATATTTGAAAGTATATCTATACAAGTAGAAATCATTTTTAAGGTAATAGAAAAGTCATTCCTCCATAATCCTATTAAATGATACTTATGATTTTATATCTTTCAGGGTTCATTGATTTTAGTATAGCAATAAGATAAATTGCTTTAATTTATCAATGTGATAAAAACTTTCATAATACAGTCTTTCCAGTTTACTCCTGGGAAATCGGTTATAAGATTCCACAGGAATATTTGAAATTGTAGAATATTGAACCTTATATACATTATGTTTCACCTTTGCATATGCATACCTATGATATTGGATACATGTCATATAAATGAAAAATTAGTAAAATAACAATGGAAAGGACAGCTGTAGCAATTTAATAATTAAGAAAATATAATCTCTGTATTTTGCCTCTTATCTCTGGCTCTAGTTCCCTCTCCCTTCTCTAGCAATTGCCATACTGTTGAAGAACATATACTGTGGATTCACTGGTATATGTATGTGTGTAAGTGTATATATATATATATATATGTGTGTGTGTGTGTGTGTGTGTGTATGTATGTATGTATATGTGTGTGTGTATGTATATAAATAGGTAGTGTGTGCACTGTGGATACACTGGACAAATGGGTAGTGTGTGCACTGTGGATACACTGGACAAATGGGTAGTGTGTACACTGTGGATACACTGGACAAATGGGTAGTAAGTACATACACTGTGGATACACAGGACAAATGGGTAGTGTGTACACTGTGGATACACTGGACAAATGGGTAGTGTGTACACACACTGTGGATACACTGGACAAATGGGTAGTGTGTGCACTGTGGATACACAGGACAAATGGGTAGTGTGTACACTATGGATACACTGGACAAATGAGTAGTGTGTACACAGTCGTTCCTGGACAAATGGGTGATTCAGAGTGGAATGCAGATCATCACAGTACTCATAACAGTAGTTAAAAATTCATGAATTTCTGAAATTTTTTGCAATGATTTTTGGCCACGATTGAACAGGAATAACTGACATAAAGCCTCACAAAATGAGGGGCTGCTGTACTACACTTCTGAAAATCCAATTGCCATTGCAATATATATTAAGTTTTTTTTATTGAGTTTATAATTTAATTAGAACATTTCAACTTTCTCTTTTCTCATTCCAAACATTTCCATAAACCTTTCCCCATTCTGCTTCAAACTCATGGCCACTTTTTTAAAATCTGCTATTTGTAATATTTTTTAAATGAAGCATTCTTTATTCTTTAACTTTATAAAACTACAAAGCCTATCTTTGAAGTATATCTAAATATAGTTAATGTTAATAATTAAAAATTAGTAGTTACAATAATAAAATATGTACTGGTAAACTTTAAGTTATACTTATGTTTATTAATATTAAAAGATAGAAAAAGATTTTCAGAAAAATCAAGTAAATTTGCCTTTATTTTTATCTTAACAAAAATTGACCTAAAGAAGTTTAAAGTACATTTATTTTAAGCAAATACATAGCTTAAAATGTAATTACTTTAATGAAATTTGAATTTTCCTTTAACATATCTTAAAATGTGTTCAGACAACAGATCATTTTAAGGTTTTGTAAGAAAATCTGCATAAAATTCTACCAAGTCAAATATAAACAATTGCTAGTAGCATATATAATCAAGATGTTAAAGTTTCTTAGCATGAAAAGAACTTTGGGGCTTTTTATCATTGTTCAAGAATTTTCTGTTATTTTTTAAAACTAAAAAGAATTTCTAAATGAACTAATTAAACATTGCAACAGAAATGACACCTTGGTATGTGTACTTACAGCCTGTGAAATCTCCACAATGTGTGGAAATGTTAGAGAGAATAAAATGAAATTAAAATGAAGGAATTTAAAAACCTAAACTATTGTGAAAGGAAGTGAGAGAATGTACCACAATGTAGGACAGAAATTTCTGTGTTATTCACTTAGCATTCCGACTATATGAACTTTGTTCATTCGGTTGGAGTTCATTTTTCTTTTCTGTAGTTTAATATAGACACAGTCTGCATAGCCCAGACTAGTCTGTTACTATGTATTCCAGGCTGACTCTGAATTCAGGGTACTGCTGCCAGGCTCTGTAGTCCTGTGATTGGATTGTAACAATGTGTCACCCCGCCTTGATTTTTTTTGTCTGTCATTTTCTTTTTCATAGTCTTGGGTTTTTTTTTTTTTTTGTTTGTTTGTTTAGTTTTTTTGTTTGTTTGTTTAGTTTTTTTTTTTTTTTTTTCCNCTCTGTGGCTTTGGAGCCTGTCCTGGAACTAGCTCTGTAGACCAGGCTGGTCTCGAACTCACAGAGATCCGCCTGCCTCTGCCTCCCGAGTGCTGGGATTAAAGGCGTGCACCACCATCGCCCGGCCTTTTTTCTGTATTTTATTATGTACAAATGAGTCTGGTGTTTTTTATTAGAAAACAATTTTATAAGTTACCTTAGAAAATAATTATACTAACTGATTTTGTTGACAAATCTGTAGGTTCAGCCAAATGACCTACTGAAAATGCAAATGTAGCATTTTGTGCTTTCTATTAAATAAACATTGATTATTTCCACTTAGGTCTTTAAAAAATTTTAAAGTCTCACATCTACTCATTCTTACATATATTACAGAAGTATATGTTCACTTGTTTTGCATATATATGATTTTGGCAAGAAGATGTAAGCTTAGCTCTTCATATATAAAAGAAAATGATTTCCAGAAACAATGAATGTTAAAAAGTATCATCATTATTCAGGGACTCATAGAGAAGCTAGAAGCACCCACAAGATTATATCAGCAAAAGCCACCTATTTCACTTCCTATTTCCCCATTGGTGTCCACTCTTTAGTGACCCAGCAAACCCATCTCAGACTTACTTGCCATGGCAATTATAACCTACATATTCTTTTTTATAGACAGAGTGTCTAAAATGATTTCTAAATCTATCATCTTCCTTAAGGTTTTATTTTTAGTAAGATGTTATCAAGCCTTTGAAATCAAATACAATAACATTTTGAAGTGAGAACTGCGAGTTCTGGGCACATGAAGGAAGCGTAACAAGGCAGTAATTTTCCTGAATGGCCTCTGCAACTTAAAAATAGCTTTGTTTCCCCTTCCACCTAGAGCTTAAAGCAGACAAATCGGATTCTAAAAACATATTTTTCACATATTGTGTTACTTATAAAAGGTGATGATTGGTTTTAAAATTTGTTTTCCTCTTAGATCTGTACTGTTCTTTATCTAATACCTGTGAATCACCAGGATGCTTTCAACCATCCCTGAATACAATCTTTCTGTTTTTTTTTTTAAATATAAGCTTCATGTTTAAAGTTAAAGAAAAGAGGTGTTTGCTGAGCCAAGTAAAAGCTCCTAATATGACCCTGATGCATAGAATGCAGAAGGTACAACTTGTTTTTTTTTTTTTTTCCAATAGTTTTGGCCCTACCACCGCCTATCTACTCAAATACTTAAAACCTATGATTTCCAACCACTGCAAACCATGTTTAAACTCTTTCTAACTTCCATCCATCTTTTGAGGCAAGTTACTGTACTGAAACCAAATAACTGTTGATTCAAGGTCATGCCCTATCATCTTCATCTTGTTACAGTTACACTACTGCTGATCTTCAGTTAACTTAGAAGAGTTATCTTCCTTTCACTGACCTGGTAATATAATAACCCTTATTTAACTCACCTTCCTTAAATTTCCTTTATGAACCTAGTGGCTAAATAATTTCTCAACACAGATGAATTAATGTTTCTTTTAAAAATATCTATGACAATCCATCTTCACATTTTCAATCCAGTTTGAGAAACACCAGTTTTCTCTACCTTAAATTTCTGTAAAAGCCTCCTATCTATCTCTGTCTCTTGTCTCCTTTCAAGAGACAGAGACAGAGACCCACATTGGAGCACCGGACTGAAACTCAAGGTCCAAATCAGGAGCAGAAGGAGAGAGAGCACGAGCAAGGAACTCAGGACCGCGAGGGGTGCACCCACACACTGAGACAACGGGAATGTCCTATCGGGAACTCACCAAGGCCAGCTGGCCTGGGTCTGAAAAAGCCTGGGTTAAAACCGGTCTCGCTGAACATAGCAGCGGACAATGAGGACTACTGAGACCTCAAGAACAATGGTAATGGGTTTTTGATCCTACTGCACCTATTGGTTTTGTGGGAGCCTAGGCAGTTTGGATGCTCACCTTACTAGACCTGGATGGAGGTGGGTGGTCCTTGGACTTCCCACAGGACAGGGAACCCTGATTGCTCTTTGGGCTGACGAGGAAGGGGGACGTGATTGGGGGAGGGGGAGGGAAAGGGGAGGCGGTGGTGGGGAAGAGACAGAAATCTTTAATAAATAAATAAATAAATAAATAAATATTTTTTTTAAAAAAAAGAAAAAAGCCTCCTATCTAGTTTCTCTTTGCACCTGTGTCTGTTCTGCACTGAATAACTCCCCATTGACTTTCCTTTGTCTCTGCAGGAATACAAACTTTAATACCTATGCTCATGAAGTATTGCTTGACTGTGCCCCTAAAAAAGCTTCTCTCTTCTTAACTACTGACTATTTAAACCACAGACGTGCAGAGAGTTTTTGTTCTTCAAATTCTTCATTTTGTTTTGCTCCCAGATTGATTTTAAACTATATCTTGTCTACATAGAATTTTCCTCTTCTTTTCTTTGTTTAACTCATTTGTATATTAGTATTGTTACATATGTATATGAAAATTGTGTGTGACCATTTACTCATATATTAAAAGATAACAACAATGTTTTTTTCTAACTGAAAATTGTTCTTCAAATCTACAAAGGAGCCAACTGTTTTCTTAAAATTCAAGTTTCTTTTTTATTTTTCTTTTTTTTCTTTCTTTCTTTCTTTCTTTTTTTTTTTTTTTTTTTTGGTTTTCG
>NW_026067938.1:68770-83752 GCF_014885135.2 Alexandromys fortis | reverse complement strand
TTTTTTTTTTTTTTTTTTTGGTTTTCGAGATAGGGTTTCTCTGTAGCTTTGGAGCCTGTCCTGGAACTCCCTTTGTAGACCAGGCTGGCCTCGAACTCACAAAGATCCGCCTGCCTCTGCCTCCCAAGTGCTGGGATTGCAGGCGTGTGCCACTACCGCCTGGCCTAAGCTTCAAGTTTCTGTCATTGTGTCTGTCATCACTATTGCCCAGTTAAGACTGCCCCACATTAAATCAACTTCAACCAAAATCCTCATCTCAATCTAGAATAAAGCTTCCTCCTGCTGCAACATGCCAACAACACTGTTGGGAGGAATTCATAGTCTACTTTCTTAAAGGGGTATTCAAATAGAGGAAAGACAAAATTGGGAAAAGGAGGCTCTTTATTCCTATATGCCATAATTTGTTGACTCCCCATGGAAAGCTTTTCTTCTCTGAGGAATAAATGAGGGTGGGGTGGGTAGAAGGTGGTGATGTGGGAACAGAAGGAGGGGATGAAGAGGGAACTGGGAATGGTATGTTAAATGAGAAAAGACTGTTTTAAAAATAAATAAATAAATACTCAGTTAAAAACTGAAAAAAAGATATTGATGATTGAAGAATCATTTAGTATGTATATGAATAAACTTAAATAATATTAATTTCTCATAACCAAGTAGTATCAAAGTTAACGATGAAACTGACTAAGGCTGCTTTTTCTTTGTCAGATTGTCTCTTCACCTGTTACGTTATTTTTTAAGTTGACTCAAGAGACAGGAGCACCTGAGATAATATAATATTTTGATAATCTACCTGGGAAGTAGAAAAAGACAAGATCTCATGAGTAAATTGGGAGCACCGGGACCTTGGGAGAGGGTTGAAGGAAAGGGAAGAGGCAGGGATGGGAGCAGAGAAAAATGTAGAGCTCAATAAAAGTCAATTTAAAAAAGAAACAAAAATATTTTGATAATATTATATAAAGTGATATTATAGTACATATACTTATAAGTAAAAGGTCATACATTATATTTGATGAATTCTCCTTTATTTTCTATAGTCTCATCACATTTATTTTGTCTATACCCTAATAACATCTAGTCTTCTCATTCTAACATGTAACCCTATCTAGTGTGTTTCAAATTATGACCTACAACATCAAAATAAAAATAATTTATCAGCATTGTTCAAATAAAACTATTGTTCAGAAATTACATTTGTGTTTGTAATATAATCTATATACATGCAATAGAAAATGATTCCTTGCCATATGTGTGTGTGCATATATGTGTGTTCAGATACACATAAATATAGTTGCTTCTTTCCATACGATTTAACTGTTGAATGACTTATCAAAAGATGAATTATTGGATTCTATGATTTTAGTAGTTGAAGCCTTTTTCAAGATTGTTTATAACAACACCTACATGGGCTAACATTTTTTAAGGTCTCACATAACAAAGATAAGTGTGAATTCTGTCCTTCAATTGTCTCTCAGTCAAGCTCTAGAATATCTGCCTAGAAACAAATTTCACTGAGTACTACAGGACCAGCCAAGTGACTGTATTTCCTTTCCCACTCTGGTTCTGTACAGTTTCTATCAACTCTTTGTTACCAAATTTCTCAGTATGAAGAAATCTGATTTTATTAGCCCTATTCAATAGTTACAGCAACTATTCCATAAGGATGAATTTAATTTCCTTCCTTGGATGTTTATGCCTCCTTCTTCAGGATAATTATTTTGTTTCTCTACAATTGTTCATATTGTTGCCATGGTGTTCAGCTATTTCCTTAAAATAGAACCATATTATTACACACTGAACATATACTGAATTCCAGAATAAAGCCCAACTTTATTTGAAATCCTATCTCTTGATTCTGGGCCTCTATCAACATCGGTGTCTTCCTTTGTAAGGATACTGGGTAACAAAGAGGCATATCATCATATGAATATTCTCGATATATTACACAGAACTCTGGTCACCAAGAAATGGAGAAGCAAATTAGGGAATAAGAAAATGAATAAAATAATAGTGTCAGAATAAATTTCACATGTAAGATGACTATCTGGCCATTTCACTATTCTGCCTTGGAATAATTACATTAAGCCTGTGGTTGTTGGAAGTCACAAGAAAAGTTATTCTTAACAGCTTACTTTCAGATTATGAGCTAGAAATCATAAATGACATTAAAATAAAATTTTTAAGTATTGGTACTCTTTTAAGTATGGAAAATATTTGAAAATTGAACTTCAGAAGTCCAATTTTCAAGGGAAACCATGTTTCATTGAACTGAGTCAGGGTTAAAGTATGTGTATCCAAAAAAGAAAATAGGAATATACAGATCAGCATGCTTGGGAAGTGTAACTGGAGTTCTTTGGAGATGAAAAATGATAAAAGGGAACTGATACAAATACAAGTGCTAAAATACGTAGCTAGTCTATTGAAATATCCACTCCGTTCACATCTGGATCATGCCTAGAGCATTTCCAGGACAGCAGGACATTGGCAAAGTTCTGAAGAAAACCTTGCTTCTACAAGTTTTTACATACTATCTATGCCATTGCTTAATTGTGTTGGCATGCCGTTATGTATTTCAAAGTAACTGGGCTATCCATTAGCCACTTTATCATGTCAGGTTACAGATAGACGAGAAGTTATGACACCTGCATGTTCTTGCCTCCCATAGTTTTTCCAATGCCTCTTCATCTTAGTATGACTATTTTTTTGGACTCGGACTCATTACTTAGCACATGGTAGCCTGGAATCTCAATCTTTTATGTCTCAGCCTCTAAAATGCAGAGATTATAGACTGTGATAGAACTAGTTCTTAAAAGATAAAATCTGAGGGACTTTATTGGTTGCTCTTCCAGAGGATTTGGTTTAATTCCCAGTTTGTATGTAGTGTCTCTCAACCAACTGCAACTCCAGTTTCAGGGAATCCAATACTCTCTTCTCACCTCCGTGAGCACCAAGCATGCAAGTGCATGAAGATAAAACACCTACACACAATTTTTAAGAATATTGAAGTTGTTTTCAAGAGTTTTATTTTTATATTTGTTTTTTAGGGATGCCATTCAAATAACACACAGCAATTAACTTATATAGAAGACAATTAATATCTTAAATTTCCGAATTCCTGAAGACTCCATGTATAGTAGTATCATGGTTTGAATAGAGCCATACCTTATCTGAATATGTTAGTTTGGTTTACTGCATACTTATCCTCTAGACTCCTACAACTTCTTGTTTATGGCAACATGAGGCAAATTTTCACCTGCTGTTCTTGTGCCACAAATGTGCTTCTTTGAAAGGATGGAGCTAGAAAACATCATTTTGAGTGAGGTAACCCAGACACAGAAAGACAATTATCACATGTACTCACTCATGGGTGGTTTTTTAAACATAAAGCAAAGAAAACCAGCCTACAAACCACAATCCCAGAGAACTTAGACAACAACGAGGACACTAAGAGAGACTTACATAGGTCTCATCTACATGGGAAGTAGAAAAATACAAGATATCCTGAGTAAATTGCAAGCATGGGGACCTTGGGGGAGGGTTGAAGGGGAAGGGGAGCAGAGAAAAATGTAGAGCTCAAAAAGATCAATAAAAAAGAGAGGGACATTTATATCAAGTAGTATAGGCAGGCTTTAGCTAATTATATTTAATTAATTTAATTTAATTGTTAGACTCAAACAAGGTGATCACATAAACATAATGTGTTCATCAGGCACATAAATGCCGATCATATCAATATGTGAAAAAAGCATATACAGATCTGAATTAGATATAGCTAGCAATCCTAAAGTAGTATAAGGCTTCCAAAGATGATTTTCAGTGACAAAGTCAACATATTTGAATAAATTTATGTAACAAATGATTTATAAACATGTAAAGCCCATGATACTGTAATAATATTAATTCTTAGACAAATGCAGAATAATATCAAAGATAAATCAAATGTTATATTTAAAAATAAGCTTCTAGAACTTAAAAATATTGAAATCATATGAAATAAGTTTTTTGCTCCTTCCCAAAAATAAATTCTAAAATCAGTAATTGTAAGAAAGATGGAAAGATTCACATATATGTGAAGAGTGAATACTGTGTCATTTGTTTTACTTTATTTTGTTTCTTAGAATGATATGTCTTCTACCCAACATTTCCCTCATATATGATAAGCAAACCATCTATTTTGAGTTATAATCACCAGGTTTATACAGTTTCTTGAACAGCCTTGAGTCAATAAAAAGACAAAAATGGTAAAACAATGCCTCAGGATATAAATAAAAATAGCACGTTCTAGAGTATATGGGGCATGCTAATAGAAAAATGTTTGTATCAATCAGTGTTTACTATGTAAATCTACATTTATAATGCATATTTGTTTTTATAAATGCCAAAAACAATTATTTCCTAGAATTTTAACATAGTTTATAGTTAAATAATTAACTTGTTTAACAAGCAGAATATTATACAAGTGTGGTTTTTAATAATTTTAATTTACACACTTGAAACAAAAATGTTTATCACTCTTGAATAGTTTTATAAAGCATCAGCATGCAGCACAGAAGCAAAGACTACTACTTTATGTAAGGAAAATGACTAGCTCAAAAACATAATAACTATATAGAACTGATGCAGAAGGGTATTCCAGACAAGCATCATTGGTGAAATAAAAATGATCCATGTATTTGCATATGAATCTAACCAAAGGCAATTTTGCAGTTTTCAGAGACTGGTAGGTACTTCTCAGCAAACAGACAGCAATGAGTCAGGATCATCAGAGAGACAGCTGCAAGAAAGATGAGTTGAACCACGAATCTTAAATTGTGGAATTTGTGTGAATTGAGCCTTTGGGTGAAATCATAGTCTGAAGATCATGATGACAGACTGGTTATACTTTGAGTACAAGACTTGGCTGAGCTGTGCACAAACTCCTGATTGTGTTCTTTTAAGGCTTGGGAACTGAGCTAATTCGACAATAATTATTGCACATTTAGGAAATAAGCTTTCATTTTCCTCAAAGTTAATGGGATTCATAAATGGTTCGGTTTTAGCTTGGCTCTTTTTTTTTTTAAATTTGCATTCCCAATATTATTTAGTTATATCATTATTAGAGATACAAAACATTTTATCAGCTCATGTTTTATATTAATATCATTATTTGTATACACATTTATAGTTAGTTATTGCTAATTATTTGTCTAACATAACTAAATAAAACAGGATAATAAATTAAGAGGGAATGGGTCTTTTAGTCAATTTAGTGAAGCAAGCAATCACACTTCCTTGTAACACATAAGGCAGATGGCATACTCTATGACTAAAAGAATAGGCTGCCACTGATTTATAAAACTTACCATCTTTACTATTAGTAGACATCAAAACAGTAAAGTAAAAGAAAAACCTGAACCCCAACATTGGAGTCATATGCTACTTGAAAAAGAATATAATATGCTATCCAACAAAATTCACTAAGAGAATTTTACTCAATCATGGGATAGACACCAAAAATTTAAATGTCACAATGAAAACTAACAGTTATTGATACACATTTGAAAATGAACATGAAAAAAAATAATTGTGGGGCAGGTGTGGTTGCACACACGTTTAATCCAAACACTCGGAAGCAGAGGTGAAAGATCTCTGTGATTTCAAGATTAGCCAGATCTATATAACCCAGGATATTTAGGGGTAAATAAGGAGATCATGTCTCAAAGAAAATAAAAAAGTCTTGCACAAGAAACACTTGGCAGATATAGGAGAAGTTAAGAATAGTGATGTGGCCAGACTTGACAGTGCAAACCTGTAATGTAAACTACTCAGAATGTCCCATCAGGAGGATTATAAGCTGGAGACACATCCAGGCTATAAACTGATATCAAGACCAACATACAACTTAGTAAGAGTCTGCCTCAGAATTTTAAAAAAAAGTTAAAAGGCTTCCAGCTCGGTGGCAGAGCATTTGCTTTGCAAGTATGATGCAATAATTTCAATCGCAAATTTAAAAATAAGAGTAAGAGTTGCCTTTTGTTTTTAGTTTTTCGAGACGGGGTTTCTCTGCATAGCTTTGGAGGAATCTCAAATGACTGAGAAACACTTAAAGAAATGTTTAATGGCTGTCCAGGCTGGCTGAAGACATGCATACAGTTGCCTGGCCCCTTAAGGTCCTGGGTGGATAGATTACATTATGATGAGCAAATATATGGCAGAGAAATGGGAAAGAGAAGCAGGGTGGCTCATGTCTGTGGAAAGAGAAAGACCTGAAGAGGTGAGGGTGGTGAGGAACAGGCCAATGTGGATGTCCTTCTTGCCACCCAGGGCCAGGGTGATAGTCAGGTCCAGGCTACTGCCAAGGGCCATGTTTGGGTCCATGGTCCCACTGCAACTGCGGTATGTGTTGCCATTTATGACCCACCAAAGACCACAAGAATGCCCGGCATCTGGGCTGGCACTTGTGGCCATGATAGTGTCCAAAGGCTGTGCCACTGCTGGGTTCATGGCCATCTGAGTGTGTTGCTACCTGGGACCGTAATGACATCTGTGCCTGAACTGCTGCCGAGGGCCATGTTTGGTCTATGGTCTTATGCTATAGCAGGCAAGTTTATGTTGATGGCCATTATTTCAGTAACTGCTGAAGGCCCTGTGGATGCCTGGAGTCTAGTCAGTCACCTGAGTCCATAGTGGGGGTCCAAGAGTCATGCTGCCACTGGGGCCATGCAGACATGATTGGTCTGTGCTGCTTTCTGTGGTCAAGAAGATATCTGAGCCTGAGCTGTGGCAAAGGGCCTTTTCTGGGTCCATGACCCTACTACAGCCAAAGTCAGTGTTGTCCATATCTCCTGTTACCATTGAAGGACATGTAAATACCCTATGTCTTGGCTACCACTTGAGGTCATGTTGGCCTCTGAGGGTCATGCTGCAGCCAGGGCCATACAGATCTGAGTGGTCTTTGCTGCCACACAATGCTATGGTAACATCTAGGTCCAGACTGCAGCATAGGGCCATGCCCATGGTCCTACTGAAGCTGGAATTTTTTTGTTGATGTCCATATCCATGCTTCCACCAAAGGTCACAGAGAAGCACAGTGTTTAGGTTGCAACCTGTAGTCATGTTGGTGTCTTGAGGGCCATGCCACAACGAGTACCATGGTGATCTGAGTGGCCTGCCCTGCTGTCTTGGGCCAGGTTGCTGCAGAGGGCCATATCTGAGTTCCTGACCATACAGCAGCCAGGGTCTGAGTCGATATCCATTGCTCCTGTTACAACCATAGGCTGTACAGATGCCTGTGGTCTGATCAGCCACCTGAAGCCGTGCTGATGTACAATGCCCATCCTGCCACCAGAAACCATACCGATCTGGGTGACCTAAGCTTCTACTGGGCCACGGTGATGTTTAGGCCTAAGCTGCTGCCAAGGGCCATTTCTGGGTCTATGACACTGCTGCAGATGGTGTCTATGCTGATAGTCACTGCTCCATGATACCACAGGAGGCCATAGGAAACACAAGTGTTGATATCCAAGATCTGTGTTGAGTTGACCCTTTCCTCTAATGACCCTGGGAGAGCTGACCACCAACACTCAGGAGAGATGACTTCACCCTTCACCACAGGCCTGGCAGAGCTGACCCTGATGATATAGGAATAGGAGAGCTTTTTCATCCTTCACCTGATGGGAGTGGTCCCAGCATCTCAGACTGGACAGTGCAGCTACTACCCAGGCCCAGATCCTGGAACTTTGGTTGACTCACCCTAACATCTACCTCATTTAAGACATGCTGGAGCACAAGAAGAGACTGGTCCTGGGGAATGACAGCCACAACATCTTCATGACTCAAGCTAACAGCAGGGTGTCTGAGAGGAGATCAGATGAGGGTCCAGTGACAATAATAGTGTGCCATAGACCAGTGGCCTTGAACCAGACCAATAACGCACTGTAATGAGCAACTGTGGGACACATGGGACAAAGTGTCTACTGTGTGACACACCACAGTTCCCAATGCCACTAGGACAAATGAAGAGGTGTTGTAGAAGTGGAAATATAGAAGAATGAAGTGGGTCTTTTGGTTCTTTTGTTTTTGACTAATTTGGGGGTGTTTTCTTTTGGAGAGATGCTGCAGGGGTGAGAGACAGTTATAGAGGGACTTGGAGGTAAGGAGGTTGGTGTTTATGATGTGAAATTCCCCCAAAAATCAATAAATAATTGTAGATGGAGGCTACGGAATTATGTTTATTAAGAAAGGAAGATGCAGGGCTGGAGAGATGGCTCAGAGGTTAAGAGCGTTGCCTGCTCTTCCAAAGGTCCTGAGTTAAATTCCCAGCAACCACATGGTGGCTCACAGCCATCTGTAATGAGGTCTGGTGCCCTCTTCTGGCCTGCAGGCATACACACAGACAGAATATTGTATATATAATAAATAAATAAATATAAAAAAAAGAAAGGAAGATGCTTAACATCCTTAGTCATCAGAAAAATACAAATCAAAACGACTCAGACTTCATCTTAACACCCGTCAGAAAGGTTTTACTCATGCTGTAAAAGATGTGGAGCAAGGTAAACCCTCTCCCATTACTGATGGTAGTACAAACATGTACAGCAACTTTGTAAATGTATATGGCGGTTTCTTAGAAAATTGAAAATCAATTTACCTCAAGATCTAGCTATACCATTCCAGGGCATATATCCAAAGGCTGTGCCATCCTATCTCAAGGACACTTGCTCAGCTGTGTTCATAGCAGTTTTACTCAGAGTAGCAGCCAGAAACTGGAAACAACCTAGATGACCCTCAACCAAAGAATGGATAAAGAAAATGTGGTACAATTACACAATGAAGTATCATTCCACTGGAAAAAAAAAAAAAAAAAAAAAAAAAAAAAAAAAAAAAAACCAATGGCATCATGAAGTTTGAAGGCAAATGAATGGAACCAGAAAAACTGGAAAACCTTCAGTGAGGTAACCCAGATACAGAAAACCAAACATGGTATGTACTCAGTCACTTATAAGTGAATTTTAGCTTTAAAGTAAAATATGGACATAGTATCATTCACAGCCCCAGAGAGGCTAAGTAACAAGGAGGGCTTAGGAGGGAATGCAAGATTCTCCTTGTAACTGGTAAATAGAATAGATTCTAAGAGTGGACTAGGGATAGGTGGGGATCGGAACAGGAGGGATCAGGTCCGGGGAGGCAGAAAATACTTGGAAAAACAATTAGAATTAGGGGACATTTCAAGGGCAAGGTGGAAAGACTGAACCTGCCACCTTCTGTAACCAGGTGAGGAGGTGAGGCCTGAAGGGGAGGGACTGGGACACCAACCCAGCCACAAAGCTTCGGACACATTGTTTGTCTTAGCTCCAGTATTCTGAGACAGGAGACTAGCAGAATTGCCATCAGAGACCACAGAGACTTCATTCAGCAATTAATGGGAGCAGATGTAGAGTCCCAAAACCCCACATTAGGTGGAGTTCAGGGACTCCTGCCGAGGAGGGAGAGGAAGGATCAGAGGAACCAGATGGCTCAGGAACAACACTTCAAGAGAAAGAGAGAGAGAGGGAAGGGAAGAGAGAAAGAAAGAGAGAGAGAGGGAAGGCAAGAGAAAGAGAAAGAGAGAGAGAGAGAGAGAGAGAGAGAGAGAGAGAGAGAGAGAGAGAAGGAGGAGGAGGAGGAGGGAGGGAGGGAGGGAGGGAGAGAATATCCACGTACACATGAATGCATCCAAGAACTAACCTCACCACTATTCTATTAATGTAAAGTGCAAGAAGGAAGGGAAGTCCTACATATTTTCTGAGATAAGCTGAAATAAAGCTTTTCTCACTAAACTCTAGGTGCCCAGCAGCTATCCCTGAACATTAGCTAACTGTGGTATTCAGTGAATGCATACTCATTAACTCATATTTGGTGTTTTACCTATTGTTGGACAAATTGTTTTCAATCAAGATTTTTATAGGAGTCAGTACAAAATATCAGCAGCGTGCTATTGAAAATGGTTATGTAATTTCAGCTCCTCCCATAGCCGGTAGCAAAGCATTTCTTCTAAGAATTTCAATTACTTTATCTAAAAAAAGAAATCTGGCTGGTAAGATTTGATTTTTCCGTATATAAAATGTACCAGGGAGATTTCATTATTTGCAAGGTAATTCAATGTTTCTGAAACAAAGGTTGTGCTTTGCGGGTCCCAAGCACTAGTAGAATAGTAAGAATATAAGATACTATGATTTATGGAGATGATCCTTTTAAGCTCTTAGAACAAGAACTCCTTTGAATACATCTTTGTATCCAGAACCTGGCACAATGCCTCACAGAGAGAAGGATGAATTGATTTTTGTTAAATGAATAAATTTTACACTTGGTCTATAACCAACATTTCCCAGAGAAAAGACTGTATTTATAACTGGGATAGAAAAAATAGATAAAATTCCTGAAAGTTAAGTGGATCTAAACTGTAGACGGTTCAAAAGAGTGAATTATTGAATGACTAATGTTTAAGACTTTTGTGTCCACAATGGCCAGTTCTGTCTGTGCCTCTGAACATTCATAGACTGTATACTTTCCCACTGCCAACTGTAGGCAAAGCATTGAGTAGACTTTTTTGACTATGTATTTCCTAGTTAGTAAAAAGAATTTCTTTTTATTTTCATTTATCCCCTCTCTTTCAGACATGCTCACTCCTTAAAATTAGGTGTAGGGGAAAACTATTAGAGGAAAGGAAACATACATTTTCTTAGCTGTTATTCAAAGATTTTAAATATTTATAGTCTAAGAATTTTTTTTTAATTTTCGAGACAGGGTTTCTCTGTCGCTTTTTGGTTCCTGTCCTGGAACTAGCTCTTGTAGACCAGGCTGGCCTCGAACTCACAGAGATCCACCTGCCTCTGCCTCCTGAGTGCTGGGATTAAAGGCGTGTGCCACCACCGCCCGGCTAGTCTAAGAAAATTTAATCATCTGTGCTATCCAATGCTTTTTAAGAACTCATCACTTAGTTTAAGTGGAACAACTTGCTATAAAAATGATTTTCCCATTCTGAATTGATTCAGACAATTAACAATATCCTGGGCTTTACCTTTTTATTACATTGTATAAGATATTCTTCTAGGCAACAAGAAAATAATAGTTGTGCTGAAGTATGGCAATATCTAACTATAATCACAGGAAACGTAGAAATAGTTAAACTTGCAATGCACTAAAAATGGGAAAGCAAGTTCAATCTTCAATTATTTTCATGAAATGTTATATGAAATAAGTGATTAAAAAAACAGTTCCTGAAATATTTGAGGAGAGTTTATCTTCTGGGCAGGTTGTTGTGGTAGCATGGAGATTTGAATTATATTTGTTTGCATGCATATACATATATAATACACATTTTGTGTGTGTGTGTGTGTGTGTGTGTGTGTGTGTGTGTGTGTGTGTTGTCGGGGCAGTCTGACATTGCTATTAATACATCTGCCTAACATATTGCTAAACTCAAATTCAGAAAGCTAGTAATGTCAAGTAACTGACTCAGGTCTGAAACGTAGCAGCATACAATTTCTAGTTTGTGTGGCTTATATGTAGAGAAAATGACTGAACAGAAAGCCTGTCGCAGAAGAAAAATAAAAAGGCAGGGCAAGTTCTTGCAAAGAGTGATTGTATGCTGACATCTAGTGGCTCAGGAAATTCTCTTTATGGCAGAGTTTTAGCAGCACAACACACTCTCTTTAAAAATATGTATGCCACCCAGTGCAAGCTCACACATGTACAGGTCGATATCTTTAACCTACATATTTAAGTATAGTTCTTTATATGCCAAACTACTTCTTTAAAAGGTAAGCCATTGTGAATTGAACATTTTTTTTAAAAATTAGTGATATACATCTACACATCCGTATTAATGGTTAGTCAAGTAGAAATCTCAAAGATTTTCTTAGCAATATGGTGGATTGAGACTTCTTTTCCAAAATAATGGATAAGCTTGTGTCAAGTTGTCTTAAAACAATTAATTAGTAGAAATAGACTTCCCACCTCCTGGACACTAGTTCTTTCACAATCTGAAATAAGCTTCTTATGTGTTAAATTCTTTTGAAAATTGAATATTCTTTACTGTATGTCTCATTTCTGGTCTGCTTTAACATGCTCATTGAAGTTACACATATAAGATTATAACCCTGGGCTGGGTTAAGCCAAGCACTTGGGAGGCAGAGGCAGGCAGATCTCTGTGAGTTTGAGGCCAGCCTGGTCTACAAGAGCTAGTTAGAGGACAGGAACCAAAAATCTACGGAGAAACCCTGTCTCGAAAATCAAAAAAAAAAAAAAAAAAAAAAAAAAAGAAGATTATAACCCTATAATAATTCTCACTCCTGAATTTCCTGGTGTATTTTTCCACTTTACTTTGATTTATTTCCTTCTTTTTCTCATCTCTGATAGAATACAGATTAAAATGTTAGTACAATTATTACTTGTACTATTTTGTCAGAGCCTGTATAATTTCCATCAATGAATATGGAGTATAAGGACCTTATTATGAATTCCCTCTTTGATCTCTATCCAAAGCAACATAGCAATGGGATTTCCAAAAAGCTTTCTACACATAGACCCTTTTTTTTCTCTAGAATTTACACATTCTTTGGCAACAGAATGAAAAGTCATCTACATGGTGTACATATTCATGAATTCTGTCACAAAAAGCTCTTAGAAACCAAAAGGAAAGGAAGGAAGGAAGGAAGGAAGGAAGGAAGGAAGGAAGGAAGGAAGGAAGGAAGGAGGAAGGAAGGGAAGAAAAAAAGGAAAGATTGATGAACTACAGTTTGTTATTCCAGGAATATTGAGGAAATTGTCTATGAATTTAAAACATAAGCAACTGGAAAAGTGGGTTTAGAGGCATGCTTGAAATGTTTAAACATTTTTGGTTTTGACTCTAGCCTTTAATGGCTGAGCCATTGAATTTTGCATGCAAATGGATGGAAATAGAAAACACTATTATGAGTGAGATAACCCAGACCCCAAAATATGAATATGATAAGTGTTTATAATTGCTGCAGAATTAATCCAAGATAGGTATTTTAAAATCCCTTGACGTCAAATTTGAAGTAAAAAGGTATGTTCCTTTGGAGAAGAGGATTTGCTTTTGTTTCCACAGGAAATGAGAAGCTGTGAGTTCATTCTGAGTTAAGAAAATTCAGGTTTGATCAAAGAAGACCCTTTGAGAAATCTCTGGTAGGAGCAGATGGCCAGATATCTGAGTTCTCCATCCAGAACAAATTCAAGACTGCTGCCTGAGATGATGGAGCCTCATAGGAAGCTCCAGTCAGGACTTGGCCATAATTCTAAATTTTTTTAGGTCCACATAAGATTACCAGCACCCCTGATCAGCAGGAAGTATTCTGAAAAAACTATGCCCACAATCCCAAAAAATGGACTTTGGATATTTTCCTTTGTTTAGAATGTTGATTACAACTTGTTAGGGAGAATGGTCAGGAGAAAAGCTAAAGAACGGATATTAGAATCAGAGTTCTTGGTTTATTTTTTTAAATTGGGGTGGGTGGGAATTGCTGTGTGACAGTGGTCTGTACTGTGTCACTTATATTTTAAATAAATGCTGATTAGACAGGAGCCAGGCAGCAAATCCAGTTGGGGTGAATAGGCAGGAAGTAGAGGTGGGGCAATGAGAATTCGGGAAAGATTGAAGTTTAGTCTGGAGTTGTGACCAAGCCTCAGATGAAGCAAGATGTGACTGCCTCACTTTAAAAAAGTACCAAGCCATGTGGCTAACTCAGACAAGAATTATGGGCTAATGTAACTTAAAAGAAATAGTTAATAAGAGGCCTCAACTATTTGGCCAATCAGTTTATAATTACTGTATACCTCTGTGTGTTTCTTTGGAACTGAATGACTGCAGGACTGGTTGGGACAGAAACCTCTGTCAACAGAATAGCACTTGGTCAACAAACGTGTGCACAGAAATAGTACACACACACACAAACACACATGTGTGTTTGTGTGTGAACAATTTTGGACATGCATACATGGATGGATTCTATCTTCAATTAAGTAAAAGTAAAATATTAAACAAAAGAATCTAAAATTGGTTAAAAATGAAACAAAAATGAACATTGAAGACGCTAAAATAATTTTCATGGACACATATGTGTTTGTGTGTGTGTGTAATTAAGTTCCGAAAAAAGAAGGCTGTGTGGGGATATTCTGTTTTTGCTTTAAAAAAACGAAGGTTGCCAGAAGAAGAGAGTGTGAGAGTAGCAACACTGGATAGACATGCAGGCAACATAGTTGTGTCATACATCTTTATTCCCAGCACTATGGAGACAGAGGCAGAGGGTTGTCTGTGAGTTCAAGGACACTAAGGTCTGTCTGCAAAAACTGAATCAGTCTACAATAGAAATAGCCAAGGGTGGTGACTCACACCTTTAATCCAGCTCTAGGGAGGTGGACGTGAGAAGTGCTATGACTGGGCTGAGAGAGGAATGTAGGGTAGAGGGAGACAGGAGTTGAGGTTCATTCTGAAGTGTCCTAGATACAGCATTCTGCCTGAGGATTTCTGAAGACAGGATCTTTTCCACTTTGGCCTGATGATTTGATAAAGGTAAAAGGTCTCTCTAGTGACTGGCTCTTTTTATTTTGCTGATGTTTCACCATCACTCCAATATCTGGCTCTGAGTTTTTATTAAAAAGACCAAGTAGATTCCATGTACAAAATATACCAAATTAGGTGATTAAAAGAAATGTGTGTGGGGGGGGTGAGTGCCTGTGTGTGTGTTTGTAAATGAGTCAATAAAGATGGAGAATCATAAAAAAGAACCAAGGAATCATAGATAATCCTCCTAGATAATCCACCTCATAAGGAAGAGATTACAGGCATTGTGGAATCTACCCTTAGATGCAATCCCTTGAGCGGATTGGACTCAAGATCATATTGATCTAACAATCAAATCCTGGAATGAAAACCATAGGTATGGATACTAGCTTACAAAAAAAAATTAGAGATCACAGAAAACAAGTGAAAGGGAGTGAGATTTA
>NW_026067938.1:59773-65118 GCF_014885135.2 Alexandromys fortis | reverse complement strand
ATAAATAGACTTTTGGATATATATATAATATATATATATATGTTGATAAATATTAATCTGATGAAAGTTGTTCATGTATACATTCATCCATGCATTAATATCTGAAACTGAATAGTAAAATGTTAAACAAAAGGATCTAAAACTGAGTAAAAACAAAAGGAAACAAAAATGAACAAAAAAGACCCTATAAAAAATATGTGTATGGTAGCAACTCTCTGTCTCTCCTTTCCCCCTCCAACTCCCTTTGTGTGTGTGTGTATGTTTTTATTTAAGTTCATAATGAAAAGAGGATAGTTAAAAATGGACAAAGAGATCTTAGATTGTAGAACTTTAAGACAATTCTGAAGCCATTTCTGACCATTCTGAGCCCTGTCAGTCTCAGCAGTAATGTTCCCCCTTTTCCCCCATGGGAGCCAAGGACCTAACAATTGCCCACACACATACTGAAATGTTGGGAACTTTCCATCATCTCCTTGAGTCCTTCTGAATGTTCTCCAAATAGAACTCAGTTATTGAATAAGGGCAAGATAACTCTTAGGGGTTTTGACTCGGTGACTGATGTTTTGACTTAGGCCCTGGGAAAGGGGCAAAGTGACCCTCAGATATTTCCCCCTTACCTCATCTGATCTGGCAACTACTCTCCAGCCAATTATTAGTAATAGCCCCTTTCAGTAAGCCAATCATAATAGTTAAAAAAACAACCGCCAAACACCCCCTTCCTTCTGTGGCTTTTTCCTTTAAAAATAGCCTGTACCAGCTATTCGGGGTCTTTCTAGCCTCCTGAATGCTGGAAGACCCTGTCATGACAGAATTAATAAAAATCCTCATGCATTTACATCAGCTGTGGTGTGAGAGATGGTCTCTTGGGGCCACTCCTCCACAGTGATTGGACTCTAGAGTCCAACAAGACATTCTGCCTCATTAGAGAAAGAGAATAAGAATTGTGGAAACCTCCCTAATAATCAGTCTCTTGAGAGTCCCTGTATTCATTTTCATAGTGTTCAAGCAAGCAAAACCTGGAAAATAGAGGTGTGTGTACTAGCTGATAAAATTTGTTTGAGAATTCCAGGAAGAAAATGAGGTAGAGAAGGATGTTTTGTAATATTTTTTTCTGCTTTAATAAATGAATATTGTCCAAAGATCAGAGTGTGGAAATAGCCACACTAAATAGTCATAAAAGACAGGCAGTGGTGACACATATTTATTCCCAGCACTGTGGAGAACAGTGGCAGATGGATAGCTCTGAGTTCAAGGTCACCATGGCCTACACAACATAGAATTGGTCTAAAAGAGGAACAGGTGTGTGGTGGCTCACACCTTTAATCCCAACACTCTGGAGTACAGGGGAAGGAGGATGTCTCTGTGTACACGGTTACCATGTCTTACATGAGATTGAATTAGTCTAAAAGAGAAACAGCCTGGGCATGCTGGCTCACACCTTTAATCTCAGAACTAAGGAGTGATAAAGAGAAAAGATGACTGAACTTAGGGAGGAATAAAAGGGAAGAGAAGACACAATTTCAGGTTCTGTCTGAGGTTTTCTATTGACAGAAATCAGTCTAAGGATTCCTGAAGACATGATCTTGTCCACTTTGGACTGAGGATTTGGTCAGAAGGTCAAAGAGGGATGTTGAGGCCATATGTAGCTAATATTGTAGTAAATTTCTGGGCTCATTACTTAATGCAGCAATGAAATACCTAGATTAACATTCCTGCAGTCCCAGAAACTCATTATTATTAGGATATTATAAGGTACTATACACAAAGTTCACCAGCCATTCAGGTTGTACACGAACATAAAGCTAGTAGCAATCCTTTAGATGAACCAACAGCTCTATCTTTAAAATGGTTAACTGTGAAACCAATATGGGTTAAGCAGTGTCCTGTAACTGAAGAAATATTGCAGGCTTTAGAACAGCTGGTACAAGAGGAACCAGATGCTCATCATATTGAAGAATCAACCAGCCTTTGGATTTCTCTTGTATTTGTTGTAAAAAAAGAAATCTGGCAAACGAAGAAGGGTTGCAGATCTAAGAGCTGTCAATAGGTAATTCAACCTATAGGCCCTCTACAATTTGGAATTTCTTTGCTATGTCTATTACGAAAAGGATGGCTTCTTATAGCTATTGATTTGAAAGACTGTTTTTTTTTTTTTCACCATAACTTTACAAGGAAAGGATAGAGAAAAACTGGCCATTGCAGTGAGTGCCTACTTTTAATTCTCAGCCTGTTAGGAAATATCAATGAACTATCCTCTTACAAGGAATGCTCCATAGCCCCACTCAGTGCCAATAGTTTGAAAGTCAGCCATTGGAAATAATATGTAAGCAATTTCCTAAGTCTATAATTAACCATCACATGGATGATATTTTGCTGTCTGATTCAAACATAGATACTTTAAAAAGAATGTTTGAAGAACTAAAGAAAGTGTTGCCAAAATGGTGATTACAAATTGGTCCTGAAAAACTACAGAGAAGAGATTCTGCCAATTATCTAAGTTATAAGATAGGTTTACAGAAAATGAGAACACAAAAGGCACAAATTAGGAAAGACCAGTGGCAGCCTCTTAATGACTTCCAAATATTGTTAGGAGACATTTCCAATCTATGACTGGCTGTTGAAATAAAACCCGATATAATAATTTATTTAAACAAAACTTTAGATGGTGATAAAGGCTTTAATAGTCCCAGAGAATTAACAGCTGAAGCAGAAAAGGAATTGATAATTGTTGAGGGGAAATTACAGGAGGCACATGTGGATAGGGTGAATCCAAATCTTAAATGTATTCTAGTCATATTGCCTTTCTGAATTTCTTCTACAGGAATTTTAATCGAGAATCGTGATATTATCTTAGAATGGATCATTTTTTACCACATAATCCAAGTAAAAAATTAAAAGCATATGTGGAATTAGTCTCTGAATTAATTATAAAAGGTAAATTGAGGCTTTGTCAATTAGCAGTTATAGACCCAGCTGAAATTATAGGGCCTTTCACCACTACTGATGAAATAAAAAAGTCATCAGAAGACAATTAATGATGGCAGAGAGCTTGTGCCATGTTGGGGGGAGAAATTAATAACAATTATCCCAAAGCAATAGACTTAACCTGATAAAGAGAACTTCTTGGATTTTTCCCTGAATAACTGGAGATTGTAAATTTTATACTGATGCAAACAAATCAGGAAAGGCAGGATACAAATCAGAAGAATTAAGTAAGGTGGAACAAAGCCCTTATAATTCTGTCCAAAAGACAGAATTATATTCTCATCGTGATAAGCAATTTTAAAGAACCTCTTAATATAGTTATTAATTCATAATATGCAGAAAGAGTTGTCTTGCGGAGACAGCAAGCCTCAGACAGAGCAGCTCCTGACCCGGCCAAATGAGGACTTGTGCTGACGCTGCCTGGGCAGAGGGACAAAAGAAAACAAACAGTGAGGAGGATTGGCCCTGCAGCTGCTGAGCAGAATCGGGGCTCAGAATGGTGCCATGCACAGCCGGCTACTGAGCGGTTCTCTGCCCACCGGAGAGGCCTACAAAGCTGTGAACATACTGGAGCCCAGCAGCCTGATGCTGCACACAACCCAGGCTGGGCAGCTGGCTGATTCTGGGGTGTACAGGCGAAGGGATGGGGCTTCCCCTCCCCTAGTCCAGAACATTTGACTGTGGACACAGGGCTGCTGATTATTTCTGAGTGTCCCACACTTTTATTAGAAAAAGACCTGTTGGAATTTTGGCTTCCCCTGCAGTTCTCCAAGACAGAAAGCGCTCAGCCTCAGCCACGCCCACCTTGCTGGGGAAAGCTGCCTTCAATGTTGCCCAAGCCTAGGAACTCTGCTTATAGCTGCCCCACCCCCACTGGCAGCAACTGACTGAAACAAGGAGGGTTCCTAGAGGTGCTGGAGCCCAATTACACTCGCAGTCAAATAGATATCCTGAGCTGTTTGCAAATTTCACAGAGAACAACTGCTCCCAGATCCCAGCGGTAAAAAGCTTGGGGTGGTACATGCCAGTAAGATTTGCTGAAGAAGGTGGAGCAGCAATGGTGGCCAAGCTGAGCAGCCTACTTACAGGGACATCCACCCTTTTGATACAAACTCTATGGATGGCAGATAAGGTGTTTTTTTTTTTTTTTTTTTTTTTTTTTTTTTTTTTTTTGTTTTGTTTTTTTTTTTTTTTTTTACCAGGACTAAGAAGATCCAAAAAAAATCTTACTGAGGTTTGGACTGCCCAAGGTAATCGGTTGATGGTAAAACTGCCTTATTGTCCAGATAAGTCAGGATGTGGGCAAGACTGGTGATTAATTGAACATTGTACCTACTGATCCCAGAGCTCAGGTCAGATAAGAAAAAAAAAAAAAAACTAAAAAGAGAGAAAAGAGAGACTCTGACAAATTTAGCCATAGAGATCGGCAGGAATGACTGGGCAGCCCCCTTCTTCCTTTGTCCTGTTCTGGGTCTGAAAAACCTGTTTCGGGATCCTATATAAAACAGTATATAATCCTAATGATGTTCTTCCTAGACTGTTATCTATGCATCTGAACCAGCCAAGACATCTGGAAATCTCACATCTGTTCCGGAATTGAGACCCCTTGGGTATATCTGGAGGGACGTGAGAAAAGTGCAACACTCCACAGCAGCCGCCCGTTCATACCTGTTTGTGCTGCAATCCATGCCTCCTCAAGTCCTTCCTTTGATACCCCTTCCAATTCGTAACAATCCCCATGCACCCCAGAAACTGACTTGGCAGGTTTTCTCACAGGCTAGAGAGGTGGTTTGGACCACCTCCAGACTAGCCCCCCCAAAAGGGTCCCTAACCCCTGCTTCTCTGCTGGCTTGTCCCAACACCAGCCCAAGCACCGGGAGATCTCGCACCCTTTCCAGGTTGGCGATTCTGTGTACGTTCAGAGACACCGGTCTCAGAACTTTAAACCTTGCTGGAAGGGACCCTACACCATGCTTCTTATGACATCTACTACCCTCAAAGTGGACGCTGTTGCAGCCTGGATCCCAACTAACTTTGAGACTGGGCAAGCCTTAAGGCTAGCCACTGGAGTTCATCTAATTTTTGATCTGTGTGTTTTAGCAACCCCCAGAAACTCTTATCCTGCATGCAGATATTCTGAATGGTATATTTGTCTGGGGGTTAAGCAAACTCGACAGTGTGTGTGTGTGTATGTTGGGGTGTGTGTGAAGTATTTTATTGTTCTGCCTGGAGATGTAAAACCAGAGTCAGTGTCTCCTGGTTGGAGGTTAGCAAAAAGGACTTAGTCTCTTCCACCCATACCACACCAGGAGAGTCTAAAATCACAATCACCTTCACTGAAGAGAAAAAAAAAAAAAAAA
>NW_026067938.1:56535-59222 GCF_014885135.2 Alexandromys fortis | reverse complement strand
GGGGGGGGGCGGGGGTGGGGGGGGGGGGGGGGAAAGGGGCGGGGGAGGTGGGGAAGAGACAAAAAAATTTAATAAATAAATAAATTTAAAAAAAAAATTAAAAAAAAAAAACCTAACTGGTTAACAGGCAATACTGGGGGATTGTGGTTATATGATCCAGAAAGGAAAGACATAGGGATTCTGTTCACCCTGCTAGTTGTTGTAACAACTTTCATGACCATAGCAGTAGGGCCCAACTTGGTATTGCCTGACTAGGGCCTGCTAGCCCTGGCCAAAGTAGCCCCCTTGCCAGGGCTCTGGGCCACACTCCAAGTCCTAAAAATCCTTCTGCTATCTTTGCTTCACTGCTGGTGCCCTTTAATACAGCCAGCGATTATTTATCTGATAGTGCGAGCCTTTTCCTTGCTAAATACTACTGACCCCAGCTTGACACAACCTTGCTGGCTATGCCTGTCAGCAGGACCTCCCTATTACAAGGGGATAGCCTTATCTGGCAGTTTCAACAATATCAACTCTCATATGTCCTGTAATTAGGGACAAACCTAACTCTCTCAAGTCGCTGGATGACAGGAAACTGGTACCTGGTGCCTTCTATTGATCTATGATGGGCCTACAACACTGGTTTAACCCCTTATGTTTCTGCTTCTGTCTCTAATGATACTGCTAATTTCTGTGTACTGATCCAATTAGTCCCCCCAAATTACTAATATCTCAAGATTGAGCTATTTGACCAAATAAGAGGAGGGGATGTAAAACTTTAAGACAATTCTGAAGCCATTTCTGGCAATTCTGAGTCCTCTCAGTCTCAGCAATAATGTTCCTCCCTTCCTTCCTGGGAACCAAGGACCTAACAGCTATACATGCACGTATGTTCTCCAGAAATTGGGGCAAGATAACCTTTAAGATGTTGACTCAGTTCCTAAACAATTACTCACACATGTGTTTTGACTCAGTCCCTGGGAAACAGGATCAAAGTGACCTCTTACCTCATCTGATCTGGCAACAGCTCTCCAGTCAATTATTGGTAATAGGCATCTTGAATAAGCCAATCATAATAAAGAACAACCTTTCTTGCTTCTGTGGATTTTTCCTTTAAAAGTAGCCTGTACCAGCTATTTGGGGTCTCTCAGCTTCCTGAATGCTGAGGGACCTAGTCATGACAGAATTAATAAAATTTCATGCTTTTACATCAGCTGTGGTGTGAGAAGTGGTCTCCAGGGGCAACTCCTTCTTGGTGTTTGAACTCTTGGGTCCAACCCCATGAAACACTTAAATGGTGTTCATGAAAAGCTGGCCATATGCTTTTTGGTGGTGGCAGGGACCTTGAAATGCCATAGAGTTGAGGCAGTAAAAGTGGCTCCAGATGGTATCTCCACCATAAGGCTAGAATCTCATAAAGCTAAGGAATGGGCTAAATCCAGCTGTCAAAGCCGTGGCTTTAATCCCAGCTATATTGCTTAAGAAATTAAAGATTCATGTATTCAGAAATAGAAAGATATACAGTAAAGATAGATTCAAAGACAAAGGAAACTTCTAAATGGTTTACAATGTTTTTGAAAATATATGTAGGCTTGGCAGACAAAGGAAAATGATAAAGTCCTTAAAATAAGAAAGAGAGTATTTAGGTGTGGTGGCACAAACCTTTAATCCCAACTCTTGGGAGACAGAGACACACAGATTTCTGTGAGCTCAAGGAGTGATTTCACACGCCTTCAATCCCAGAACTTGGGAGGAAGAGTTAGGAATGTCTGTGTGAGTTTAAGGACAGCCTGGTCTATAGAGGGAGTTCTAGGACAGCAAAAGATACACAGAGAAGCCCTGAGTCTAAAAGACAAAAATTAAAAATAAAAATAAAAAATAGATGTTAAACTAAAGCCACGTAAAGATGAAAAATACACAGAGTCTTGATACAGCATTTATTATGTTCTCATTGAAGTGTTTGAATGCTGAGAAAGGAGCAACTTCAGCTAAAAGATATGTGTTTATAAATGCTGCAAAATTAATCCAAGATAGGTATTTTAAAATCCCTTGACTTCAAATTTGAAGTAAAAAGGTATGTTCCTTTGGAGAAGAGGATTTACTTTTGTTTCCACAGGAAATGAGAAGCTGTGAGTTCATTCTGAGTTAAGAAAATTCAGGTTTGATCAAAGAAGACCCTTTGAGAAATCTCTGGTAGGAGCAGATGGCCAGATATCTGAGTTCTCCATCCAGAACAAATTCAAGACTGCTGCCTGAGATGATGGAGCCTCATAGGAAGCTCCAGTCAGGACTTGGTTATAATTCTAAATTTTTTTAGGTCCACATAAGATTACCAGCACCCATGATCATCAGGAAGTGTTCTGAAAAACTATGCCCACAATCCCAAAAAATGGACTTTGGATATTTTTCTTTGTTTAGAATGTTGATTACAACTTGTTATGGATAATGATCAGGAGAAAAGCTAAAGAAAGGATATTAGATTCAGAGTTCTTGGTTTATTTTTTTAAATTGGGGTGGGTGGGAATTGCTGTGTGACAGTGGTCTGTACTGTGTCACTTATATTTTAAATAAATGCTGATTAGACAGGAGCCAGGCAGCAAATCCAGTTGGGGTGAATAGGCAGGAAGTAGAGGTGGGGCAATGAGAATTCAGGAAAGATTGAAGTTTAGTCTGGAGTCGTGACCAAGCCTCAGATGAAGCAAGATGTG
>NW_026067938.1:52677-53496 GCF_014885135.2 Alexandromys fortis | reverse complement strand
GATATATATATATATATATATATATCTATATCTATATATATACATAGATATATATATCTGTGTGTGTGTGTATGTGTGTGTGATGAATTTTGGACATGCATACATGCATGCGTGCTATCTTCAAGTAAGTAAAAGTAAAATATTAAGCAAAAGAATCTAAAACTGGTTAAAAATAAAAGGAAACAAAAATGAACATTGAAGACGCTAAAATAATTTTCATGGACACATGTGTGTGTGTAATTAAGTTCCAAAAAAAGAAGGCTGTGTGGGGTTATATTGTTTTTGCTTTAAAAAAATTAAGGTTGCCAGAAGAAGAGAGTGTGAGGGTAGCAACACTGGATAGACATGCAGGCAACATAGTTGTGTCATACACCTTTATTCCCAGCACTATGGAGACAGAGCCAGAGGGTTGTCTGTGAGTTAAAGACCACGAAGGTCTGCCAAATTTGAATCAGTCTACAATAGAAATAGCCAAGGGGTGGTGACTCACACCTTTAATCCCAGCTCTAGGGAGGTGGACATGAGAAGTGCTATGACTGGGCTGAGAGAGGAATGTAGGGTAGAGGGAGACAGGAGTTGAGGTTCATTCTGAAGTGTCCTAGATACAGCATTCTGCCTGAGGATTTCTGAAGACAGGATCTTTTCCACTTTGGCCTGATGATTTGATAAAGGTAAAAGGTCTCTCTAGTGACTGGCTCTTTTTATTTTGCTGATGTTTCACCATCACTCCAATATCTGGCTCTGAGTTTTTATTAAAAAGACCAAGTAGATTCCATGTACAAAATATACCAAATTAGGTGATTAAAAGAAATGTGTGTG
>NW_026067938.1:24026-52221 GCF_014885135.2 Alexandromys fortis | reverse complement strand
AGAGAGAGAGAGAGAGAGAGAGAGAGAGAGAGAGAGAGAGAGAGAGAGAGAGAGATTAAATCAAAGTGTAAAGTAATCAGAGTATAACCTTGGAAAGAAAGAACCAATGACCCAAATAGGAAAACCCAAATGAAACTTTGTGCTGTGGCTATTTGTGGAAGCACCTGTTTAAACCTTAATGTACAGCTGGTTTGTGGAAAGAGAAGAGAGAGAGAGAGAGGGAGGAGATGGCCACAAGTTGATGGAGCTTTGACCACCAAGTCCTCCGAGGAAAAGTTCTTTACTTCATGAAGTTCAGATCAGAAGCCTTGCTGGACCCATTAACCCTTACTTGTTCATGCTGTGTGAGTAAGTACAATACATGGCAATGCGCACTATGCTTAACTTTACCCCTGGTGAGCTCAGCTCACTATCCCAGGAAGCAGAGAAAGGCATGAGAACTAGGGAGTGGGCATGGCTATCAGACCTGAAAGACAGAAAGGGCGGGGCCAGCTGAAGCAGCCTAGGAAGTTGATTGAATAGTGGTAAGGAGGTGTGGCACAGCTACTGCTTAAATGCAAGGGCAAGCAGAGCAGCAGGGAGGCACAAGGAAAGCCAGCTGACACACAGGCCAGCACAGAAGCATTGTCCTCAGAGAGGCCAGCCAAGTCCCCAGACAGAGGAGTAGCCCAGTGAAGCTTGCTGCTCTTGGGATCCCCCATGGAGTCCTCAGCAGTGGAGATGGAGTTTGCCCATCACCTGGAAACCTTGCTTAAGCTGCGGGAGTGCCTGCACAGGGAGACAGAGTCCCACAAACTCTACAAAACCCTGAAGAAACTCTCTTCTCAGCCCATCCTATGTGACACCCTGGAGAAGATTGGCTTCAGGCAAACCATCAAGCGCTTGAGGGAAGAGCAGCTCCTGGGCCCGTTTGCTAAGGAATTTGCCACCCTGTGGTCAAGAAGGTCCCAGTTTGGGCACCAGTCTGAGTCAGACATACAGAACTTTGCCATTCAGGCGAGCCTCATGACAGAGTCGTCAAAAAACTCTCCAGAAGAAAAGCCCCATGAGCCCAGGTCTACGGAAGACAGAGAAAATGGGAGAAAGGTCTTGGAGGCTTGCAGTAACAGTAAACACCCAAGTCCGGGCCTAAGCCAGAGCCCAAACTCGACCCTAAGCTCGAGGCTGAGCCTCAGCTAACACAGAAACCCAGGCCAAAAAGAAACTCGCAGCCCAAGGCTGGAGCTAAGAGGAAGCAAAAGGCACAGCACATCTTGTGGGGACCCCAGGCTAACTGCACAGAGCCAGGAGAATGTAGCAAAGTGCTCCCGCGGACATGTAGAGGAGCCCGGGCAGCTCCAAGAAGACAAGCTCCTCTCCAGCAAGTCAGATGCTGGACCAGCAAAGCAGTACCTTTCTCCTCTGCAGAGAAAGAGCCCAGGACATTGTATTCTGCAAGACCACCCTACTGAGCCTTCTGAGGCTTGCTCCAACTATGACAGCTCTGCTTCCTCTGCTCTGCCCCTGCCACAGCCTACAAGCAAGAGGAAGAAGAAATGTACCTGGACAGTTGAAGCCCAGAGCCCTGTAGCAAAGGCGCCTCTTGGCAAGTCTTGCAGCAGCAAGGAGCTAAATTGCCTTGATGTGAGTCCCCTTTTAGAAGTGGCCTCCAGTTGCCAAGATGACTCCCTCCTGGATGGCCCGGAGCAATATTCTTTGCACACTGATCAAGAAGAACCAAATTGGACAAGCAGGGTCAACTTCAGAACGCCAGTCTATTCGGGTCGCGCACCTTCCAGGCTCCTGAAGAATTCCAAGGAAGGGCAACATGCCGTGCCCTCTTGCCCCTTGGAAACTCAGTGCCAACCAGCTGGAAACAAAGCTGAGCCCTGGAAGCAAGTAGAGAAATCCCTGCCCCGGACTCGTATTGCCAAGGCAAATCCCACCCAGACTGAGACCCAGACACACCTCCAGCTGGAAAAGTCCCAAGAGCTCAGGTTGCAAGCCCTTAAAGCCCGCATCCAAAGCACACAAGCCAATAAGTCACAAAGCCGTCAAACCAATTTACTCACCTTCGACTCCAATAATACCAGCTCAAGACAGCAGACATACTCTGGACCAGGAGGGGAGTCCTCCTCTGACAAGAACAGTCTTTCTGAAGACTTGGCCCCTAGTCACTTGCAGAGAGCTCCCTGCCTGCCTGCAGGAGGCAGCACCAAGACCCAGGCAAAGAAAAGGACCCCTCTCTTGGCCAAGGCCCTCAGGGATTACAAGAGGATTTCCCGCAGGTGAACCTAGGATGCTCTCTCTACTGGAATTGTTCTCAGTCACTGTGCTGCAGTGACTGAGAGTGACTCCTATTCTGAGGGGCACCGGAAATTTCTAATTTTCTAGCACCTACTGCCTGGATCCATGCTTGAGCCATGGCAGCCCTCTTTCAAGATCCTGGACAGGCTTCCCTGCCTGTTCACTAAACTCACTTGGAATATTTGAGCACCAAAGAGTGCATAGATCTCACAGGCAAAAATACATGGGTTCCCAGGCGAAACACTCGACTTTGGAATTTCTGTCCACTCAAACTCTTTCTATGGAGTCAAGAGGTGAGGACCTGGCCTGCAAAAACAAAGATTACCCAAACCTCAGACCTTTGCCTTCATCTTCCATTGTCATATGGTTGAAGACCGAGAGACTGAACATCCTGATTAGTACCTGCAAGGACTTCACAACCAATATGGATTTATGTTGATTCCTTCCTTACCTCAACTGACAGCAGAGTGGCTGGTCCCTTCTGATAACTGTCTATTTCTTTGCCTGATACACTTGTCATTGAACTTTCTTATATTGGACATGACTTCTTTCCTTGTGTTTGGACACTTGATTATTTCCTCCCTATTGATTTGTGATTCTTCTCTGTATTCTAAAATATGTTTTATTGCCATTTATTTATAAAGAAGCTTGCTTGGCCTATGGCAGTGCAGAAAATAGCCAAGCAGGAAGTCTGGACAGAGATAGAGAATAGATGGAGTCAGAGAGACTCCATGTTACTCCCAAAGGTGTAAGACTTCTGAATCTTACCTGTTGACCATAGTCTCCTGGTGTCACACAGATTAATATAGATGGGTTAATTTAATATATAAGAGCTAGTTAGGAATATGCCTAAGTTATTAGCCAAACAGCATTGTAATTAATTTATTTTCTGTGTGATTATTTATGTCTGGGTGGCCGGGAAAGAAAGACCAGTCTCTGTTTACACCCTGTCACCATAGCAAAGTGCTTGGTAAATGCACAGAAATAACACGGGAGGTTTCATTTGCACACCAATATAGGCAGAGTATTGGCATCCTTTCCCTAATACACAAATGGGTTCCCATAAACCTGTACACAGCCATGTGCATATTATAAGAATATATGCATATTTAGAAAGATAGTTTCAGGGATCCATAGATTCATAGTGACATAGGGTTACATAAGTTTATGTAGAGTTGCTAGATGGTGTAAAATACAGCTAGTAGATAGGTAAGTGTACAAACATACCTATGGATTCATATATAGATCAGTACATTCATAGACTTTTGGATCTATACATAGAGAAATGTTAATAAATATTAATCTGATGAACGTTTTGCATGTATGCTTTCATCCATGCAATAATTTCTTAAACTAAAAGATAAAATATTAAACAAAAGATTCTAAAACTGTGTAAAAACAAAAGGAAACAAAAATCAACAAAAAAGACCCTATAAGAAAATATGTGCATTGTAGCAACTGTCTTTCCTTTTCCCTCTGTGTTTGTGTTAGCGTATGTGTTTATATAAGTACATAAAGAAATAAGGGTAGTTTAATATTGTCAAGGAGATCTTAGTTATTCTATGCCATTAGGGAAAGAGAATAGGAATTGTGGAAACCTCCCTAATAATCAATCTCTTGAAAATCCCTGTATTCAGTTTCATAGAGTCCAAGCAAGCAAAACCTGGAGAGAAAAGTAGAGGTGTGTGTACTAGCTAATAAAATTTGTTTGAGAATTCCAGGAAGAAAGTGAGGTGGAGAAGGATATGTTATCATTTTTTTTCTATAATAAATGAAGGTTGTGTGAAGATCAGAGTGCAGAGATAGCCGCACTAAATAGTCATAAGAGACAGGCAGTGGTGACACACATTTATTCCCAGTACTATGGAGAAACAGAGACAGATTGATGGCTCTGAATTCAAGGTCACCATGGCCAACACAAGATTGCATCAGTCTAAAAGATAAATAGATAGGTGTGTGGTAGGTCACCCTTTAATCCCAGCACTCTGCATAACAGAGGCAGGAGGGTGTCTCTCTCTACAAGTTCACTATGGCCTACACAAGATTGAATTAGTCTTAAAGAGAAACAGCCAGGGCATGCTGGCTCACACCTTTAACTCCAGCACTAAGGAGTGGAAATGAGAAAAAATGACTGGGCTTAGAGAGGAATAGGAGATAGGAGCTCAGGTTCAGCCTGATGTTTCCTACAGACAGCAATCAGTCTAAGGGTTCCTGAAGAGAGGATCTTGTTCATTTTGGCCCGAGAATTTGCTAGAGTTAAAAGGTCTCTCTAGTGACTGGCTCCTTTATTTCTTTGACTTTTCAGTATTCACCCTAATATGTGAGTCTGAGTTTTTATTAAGAAGACCAAACAGAATTCATGCTACAAAATATATAGAGTCAGGGAAGAAAAAGATAGTCTCTCTCTCTCTCTCTCTCTCTCTCTCTCTCTCTCTCTCTCTCTCTCTCTCTGTGTGTGTGTGTGTGTGTTTTCTCTGTCTTTGTTATAAAGAAAGAAAGACAATAAAAAAGCCAGGACATTCCAGTAAGGCATTACAGACATTGTAGAATCCACCCTTATATCCAACTCCTTAATCAGACCTGGATTCAAGATTACAATGTTTCAGAAATATAAACCTAGAGAGACAACCAGAGGTATGGGTACCAGCTTATAAAATACTTTAGAGAATTTGTGGTGGCACACGCCTTTAATCCCAGCACTCACGATGCAGAAGCAGGCAGATCTCTGTGAGTTTGAGGCCAGTCTAGTCTAAAAGAGCTAGTTCCAGGACAGGCTCCAAAGCTACAGAGTAACCCTGCCTTGAAAAACTATAAAAAAATTTACAGAATCCCAGAAAGGAAGTTAAGGGCTATAAGATTTACCAAAACAGGAGAAGTAAAGTGTGTTGGACTCTAGCATCCAAACACTGAGGTGGAGTTGCCCCCAGCGACCACCTCTCACACCACAGCTGATGAAAAAGCATGCGGATTTTATTAATTCTGTCATGACAGGGTCCCCCAGCACTGGGGAAGCGAGAGACCTCAAAAAGCTAGTACAGGCTCCTTTTAAAGTAGAAGCAAGGGAGGTTGTTCTTTAACTGTTATGATTGGCTTTTTCGAAAGGGCTATTACCCATAATTGGCTGAAGAGCTGTTGCCAGATCAGATGAGGTAAGAGGTCATTTTGACCCCATTTCCCAGGGGACTTAATCAAAACATATGTGTATGGGTAATTGTTCAGAAACTGAGTCAACATCTTAAAGGTTATCTTGTTCCAATTTCTGGAGAACGTGCATATGTAGCTGTTAGGTCCTTGGTTCCCAGGGGAGGAAGGGAAGCACTATGGCACAGAGGCTGAGAGGATTCAGAATTGTCAGAAATGGCTTCAGAATTGTCTTAAAGTTTTACAAGGGTACTCTGTGTGTGTGTGTGTGTGTGTGTGTGTGTGATTAATTCTATAGAGAAAGGAATGTACTTAAAAAAGAGCCAAGAGACCGCAGATATTCTAAATCATAGGGGAAGTGAACAGGCATTGTGGAATTCACCATTAGAACCAGTCTTTCTGGTGTTCCTGGGTTCCAGTAAACAAAAGCTGGAGGGAAACCAAAGATGTGGGTACTAGCTTAAAATTATTTTAAGAATCACAGAAAGAAGGTGTAGGGAAGACAGTTATACTGAATGGTGGGAAGAATTATCCTGTGTGTGTGAGTCACAGAGAATCTCTCTGCAAACAGAGTCCCATGAGGCTGTGTTGTGGGAGCAAGAAGAAGGGAGAGAGGTCTCCAAGGGCAGCAGTAGCAGCAAACACCCCTGTCCCAGACTAAACCTGAGCTGGAGCCTATCACACAAGCAAGAACAGACCAAAGGGCAACGTGCAACCCAAGTCTGGAGCTAAGAGAAAGCAAGAATGAAGGGGGCCTTTTGGGGACTTGCAGCTAGCTGCACAGAGCCAGGTTCAGGGAGCAAAGACCCAAGGAAGTTTGGAGGGACCCTGGTGACTCCAAGGGACAAATCTCCTCTGCAGCAAGTCAGATGCTGGGCTAAAAAAGCAAAGCCTGTTTTCCTTGAGGGGAAAGTGTGGAAGTCTCTGTGTACAGGAAGGACACCTGACTGGAACTATTGAGGCTTGCCTCAAGTAAAACAGCTCTCCTTCTTTCTCTGCTCTGTCACTGTTGCTACCTTCATGTAAAAGAAAAGCACCAGGAAAGCTAAGGTACAGTGAACTGGAGCAAATGTGCTTTGGGGAGATTGTGAAAGATGCAAGGTTCAAAATTGCACTGCTGTGTGTCCTCATGCAGAAGTGGCCTCCAGTTGCCAAGCTGATTCCCCCTGGATGGCCAGGATCACTCTTCATTTCATACTGACCAAGCATACCCAGCAGGGGTGAGCAAACGCTAGTCTATTAGGCTCCTGCAACTGCTGGGCTGCTGCAAGAGCTTTTTCTGCTCCTTCAGCTGATAGCCTTTAAGATACTAGTCCATTGAAGGCATGATCTCTTACACTTTATTTTTTTTAAGTTTTTATTATTTATTTATTAAAGATTTCTGCCTCCTCCCCACCACTGCCTCCCCCATCAAGTCCCCCTCCATCGTCAGCCTGAAGAGCAATCAGGGTTTCCTGCCCTGTGGGAAGTCCAAGGACCAACCACCTCCATCCAGGTCTAGTAAGGTGAGCATCCAAACTGCCTAGACTCCCACAAAGCCAGTATATGCAGTAGGATCAAAAACCCATTGCCATTGTTCTTGAGTTCTAAGTAGTCCTCATTGTCCGCTATGTTCAGCGAGTCCAGTTTTATCCCATGCCTTTTCAGACATGGGATGTACTCACTCATATTTTGTTTCTAGCCATAAATAAAGAACATTGAGCCTATAATTCATGATCCTAGAGAAGCTAAATAAGAAGGTGAACCCAAAGAAAACCATATAGGCATCCTCCTGAATATTAACCTTCATCAGGCGATGAAAGGAGACAGAGACAGAGACCCACATTGGAGCACCGGACTGAAATCTCAAGGTCCAAATCAGGAGCAGAAGTAGAGAGAGCACAAGCAAGGAACTCAGGACCACAAGGGGTGCACCCACACACTGAGACAATGGGGAAGTTCTATCGGGAACTCACCAAGGCCAGCTGGCATGGGTCTGAAAAAGCATGGGATAAAACCGGACTCTCTTATACTTTAAAAAGCAGTGGGAACGGGGTGTTCTCTCTCTCTTCCTTCTAGCTCCCTTTCCGTTGGCTAGACTCTCTGTTTTCTGTTTGCTACAAGAGGACTGTTTTTAAGGACTGTGATCTCTAAGTTTTTTTTTTCCCTGCAAATAAATAACTCTTTTTATTATCCCTTGTAGTAGGAGGAGCAGGTCATGTCCCACAACCCAACTAGATTAACCCCCAAAATAATCACACAGAAATTGGCTTATTATATCTAGCCTCTTCTTGGCCAACTCTCACACCTTGATCTGACCTATTTCTATTAATCTGTCTTCACCACGACATCATGGCTTACCGGGAAAGATTTTAACCAGCATCAGTCTCAGACAAGGGCTTCATGGCATCTGCCACACTGCCCTTATTCCCAGAATACAGTTCTGTCTGCTCCGCCCACCTAAGTGCTGCCCTATCAAAAGGCCAAGGCAGTTTCTTTATTCAACCAATAAAAGAAACACACAGACAGAAGAACCTCCTACATCATTTCCCCTTTTTCTGTTTAAACAGAAAAGAAAGACTTTCATTTTAACTTAGTAAAATTACATATAACAAAAGATATCAAGCAAGAATTACAATTACAATATTTATATCTATTTTATCTGTTATCATAACAAAATAAAATTATAATTATCTATCTATTCTTTAATTCCATCAAAGACTCCAGAAGGATAAAATATTACCTAAGTAAATGATAAGTAAGAAACTTGCAAAACTGTAGAAATGACAGAGACATCTCACTGCCTGGACAGTTACCCAAATTTCTTCTGTACAATTGTGGCATCCATCTTCAGCCTACAGTCCCATAGTGTCCAGCAGACTTTTCCACGAAGCAGGAAATTTTAAAGACAGTTTAGTCACTATTTTTTCTGTGTCCTGTAGAATATCTCGCAGACTCTTTCATGAAGCAGGAACCCCGAAGGACCATTTCACTTTTAGACAAGTTCAGCAGTCCTCTTTCTGTGGGTTCTTCGTGACCAGTTTATGCAAAAGTCCAGGCAAGAGCACTTTCTTGCCCAAATGGCTAAGGAGCCTCATTGATGCCCATTTTCCTCTTGAAGTAGCTGGTAAACATTTTAAATGCCATATTCTGTAGTCTTTGAAAGATATGAAGAATGCCTATCTAACTAAAATATATCTCTACATATTTAGAAAATCTAACTAACATGACTAAAGCTTGACTATTATCCATTAACAACATATATCCTAATTATACATTATATTTTTAAAGAAACTACACAATCACAATACCATAATCAATATCAGAAATACATATACATATAACAAGATTGTCCTTAAATTTATATCAATAAAGCCAAACTCATACCAAAGCAAATTATTCATATTTATATCATATCGTCCTTTAAATGGTAAAGAACATTTATAAACAATATTTTGGAATATGAGCATAGGTTTTTCTCTCCAAACTGCTTTGTGCTGTATGGGGGTGCTGTTAATTAGGTCTTTTATGGTGTATCCTGTGTGTCAGGTTCATCTCAGTCTGCAGTTGAGTGAAGTAATTTTTCGAGGGTGTTTACAGTAACCTTTCATGATGTGGGAGTGATTTCTTATTAATAAAGAAACTGCCTAGGCCCCTTGATAGGCCCACCCTTAGGAGGGTGGAGAAAACAGAAGAGAATTCTGGGAGAAAGAAGCTGAGTGAGTCGCCATGATTCTCCCGCTCCAGACAGACGCAGGTTAAGATCCTCCCTGGTAAGCCAGCTCATGGGCTACATAGAATATTAGAAATGGGTTAGAACAATATGTAAGAGTTAGCCAATAAGAATCTGGAACTAGCCGGGCCAGGCAGTGTTTGAAAGAATACAGTTTCTGTGTAATTATTTCTGGGCATAAGCTAGCCATGCGGGCGGCCGGGTGCCGGGGACGCAGCCCTGCCGCTCCTATTTCAACACTTTCAGAAGGGCGTGGTCTATCATACCATATTGGTCTAGAAACAATCCACAGGGTCTCAACCTCTGTAAAAACAAAAGAAGAACCACTTTTTCAAAGCATCATATTCTTAGACCCAAATTCTGAAATCAAGATACCTTTATAATATACTTGTTGGGTTAGCTTAGCAGCTCATTCAATGACATGTATATTTTTTTATTTAGCTCCTTTACAGTCAAAAAATTTAAAGAAAACACAATAATATGAATATTTCAGACTCTCTGTGTATTTTCCATCTTTACATGGCTTATTTTATTTTTACTTTTTTAATTCTATGACTATCTGTATTCTGTCTCTTTAAAGACTTTACCCCTTTTTAAAGCATTAATTTTATTTTATGACTATTTAATACTCTTTTTCTTTTCTCTCTTCAGCTTATGTATGTCTTTCTAACACTATGGCCCATTTAGAGGTCTTTTATGTCTGAATCTTTCCTATTGCATTGTCTTTAATCTTCTACTCTCTTGAAGAACTTTTAAAATGATAAGCAGCTTGGTTACAGTTGCTCTGGATGTTGGCTCCACTTCTCTCAAATTTCAAAATGGTGGATGTACCATTTCTGCTAAATTGGGGGGCAGCAGGTAGAAGTCATACTCAGTACTTTAACTCTGAGAATGAGCATGCAGCAAATAAACTCTTTCTTTCTGAGTTACAGCCAAATCTGCCACGCAGAGCACTGTGCAGCCTAGAAACATCTCTGTGTTTGGTGGTGGGAATCCATCATGCTCTTCAGCCTGCCTAAGCCTGATCTCGCTGTCTGCCCAGGCGGATAGCGCCAAGCCATTGGTATGGTCTCAGAGTACTTTCTCCCCGATCCTGAGAGGACACACAAACATGCTATCCCACAAAGCCATTGAAATGCTTAATAGCTGGCATTTGTACTGGCAGCACAGCCAAGGAAGCCATGTTTTAAAAATTGCACTGTTTTTTTTTTTTTTTTTTTTTTTTTTTTTTTGTATGGGTGCTGAGTCAGGGAATTCTCTCTGTGGAGTGCTACCAACAAACAGAAAAAAAAAGTTGTATTAAACTCTCTCTCTCCTGTTTAAGCCCTCTCAGGTTTCTAAGTGGATCAGCCCCCACGTTGGGGACCAATCTGTAGTAAGAGGAGTGGGCCACATCCTGCTGCCCGGCTAGCTTAACCCCCGAAATAACCATATGAGAATTGTATTAATTAAATCAATGCATGGCCTATTATATTTAGCCTCTTCTTGGCCAACTCTCACATCTTGATCTAACCCATTTCTATCATTCCGTGTTCATCACGATGTCTTGGCTACCAGGAAAGATTTTAACCAGTGTCTGTCTCAGGCTGTAGCTTCATGGCATCTGCCACACTGCCCTTATTCCCATCATACAGTTTTGTCTACTCTGCCCACCTAAGTGCTGCCCTACCAAAAGGCCAAGACAGTCTCTTTATTTAACCAATGAAAGCAACACATAGACAGAAGAACCTCCTCCATTAATCCTTAGTTCTTAACTGGTGTGGGATTGTTTTATGGCTTTATATGGTGCCCAACATTTGGGTTTAGAACCCCCTGCTCTACTGACAGCAGCCAGTCTGGCTCAGCATGAGCCTTCCCTCAGCAGGCTGTGGCCTGTGTGTGGAGCCAGCAGTTTAATACAGAATGTCGCACAGGGGCTTTTCAATGGAGCAGCCACAATTCTTTTCCCTTTACAGGCCTTGTATTGGCTTCAAGTACCCTAGTGTTTGCCTCCCACTGCAGATGTTTTGGTGAAACGAGGGCTTTCCCCAACTGAGCCAGCTGTTCTGTGGCATTCTAACATTTTGTTTGCATTTGCCTATTCCATTGCTCTTGACATCCACAGAGCACATAGTCTGTGATTTATCTTTTAGCATTCTGTTCTAAAATCAGATTTCAGACTGGGCACAGGTGAATTTACGTGCACCACTACAACCCACTGGATTAGTTTTGTAGGTGGCCCACAACACCTACTGACAGGTTACGGTTATTGCACCTGATCCAGATAACTGAACCACAGGGAAGATTTAATATCCCAAATATAGAGCATAAGTTGCTAACTTAAAAGGACAATATGTCAGAAAATCTAACCATCCAAGGTTTCAATAGCCTCTTTACTTACACCACATGCAAGGTTTTACAAGACATATATTATGTCCCTTCTACATTGCTATTTTTGTTTCTGTGGATTAGTCTTCTACTCAATATTTTTTTCTTTAAAAACATGGTTTGACAATAGGGCTAGGAATGAGGCATTTTTTAGAAATGGTACAGTCTTTTCAGACTGAAACCATACTTCTCAGGAAGGAGGTTGGAAATATGAAGAAGGATAAAGCCAATTTAACTAACAAAACTCAGTCTACTGAGATACTTTTGGAAATGGCACAGACTGATAGTAATTTACTTAAAAGAAAATTCACCACTCTAGAGAAGGAAACAGCCAATTTGAAACATAAAACCTAATCAATGACAGTGGGTGCTGAAATATTATTTGAGAGAATTCTCACTGTTGAATGCCTTAATCAGACTCTGTCAAAGAGGTATGACAGATTGATTGATAGAATGTCTCTCCAGGAAGGTAATATGCATGCTATAAAGATTATGTCCGAGGATGAGACATTATCTCTACTGGACAGACTTCATACCTCCGAATCCTCTATGAAGGCATTAGAGCAAAACACTGGATAGGAGATCCAGACATTACAAAAGGCAGTGGCATACATATTTGAAAAGATTGAGGAAATTATCGAATTTGATGACCAGGAACAAAAGGTAAAAAGGCAAAATTTAACCTCGCTGGTATGTAAATATCTCCAGGATAGCTTCCACAGAGTTCTGGCTGCCTTTCCAGTAATAAAATCAGAAAAAGTATCTGGCTCCAAATACCCTAAGATTGTCAAGGAATATAAATGGAAGCCTATATGTATGACTGATCTAAAAGAAATTAAACAAGCAATTGTACCTTATGAGCTGTATTTGTCCTTTATTAGGGAAATGGTCAAAACATGAGCAGAAGGAGAGAGAGCACGAGCAAGGAACTCAGGACCCCGAGGGGTGCACCCACATACTGATGTGTGATCCCCACACATTGGGGATGATCTATCGGGAACTCAACAAGGCCAGCTGGACTGGGTCTGAAAAAGCATGGGATAAAACCAGACTCGCTGAACATAGCAGACAATGAGGACTGCTGAGAAGTCAAGATCAATGACACTGGGTTTTGATCCTACTGCACGTATGGGCTTTGTAGGAGCCTAGGCAGTTTTGATGCTCACCTTACTAGACCTGGAAGGAGGTGGGAGGTCCTTGGACTTCCCACAAGACAGGGAACCCGGACTGCTCTTCAGGCTGATGAGGGAGGGGGACTTGATTGGGGGAGGGGGAAGGATATGGGAGGCGATGGAGGGGAAGAGGCAGAAATCTTTAATAAATAAATAAAATAAAAAAAAATGGGCTTTCAGTAGCAAAGCCGCGCATCAAGATTGGGCTCAGTTAATCTCAGCAGTCCTAGAAATTGGACCACAATTGTTTTGGAGGTTCTTCTTAAAAGAGGAAGCAAGAATTTTAGAGCAACAAGAAAAAGCAAAAGGATTTGAGATTTCCCTAGATCAAATCCTAGATGAAGGACTTTACTCTGATCCTCAGGATCAAGTTCTTTATGATGACCACACCTTGTTCCTTTAAAGGCTTGGGACAGGATTCAGGAACCATAAAAAAATAGTTGAATCATATCTTAGGGTTAAACAGCGTCAGAGAGAACCATTTAGTGACTTTTTATAAAGACTAACTAGGGCTGTACAAATAGAGGTAACTGACCCAGAGGCTAGACGTATAATAATTGAATCTTTGGCTTATGAGAATGTCAACATTAAGTGCAAATGTATCCTTGGGCCTTTAAAGATCAGATCAGCACCCTTGGATGAATGGGTCGTGCATACGATGAATGTTGAGACACTTGACTCTGATACTGAAGTGTGGGTAGGAGCAGCAATATCCAATGGTAAGAGACAACATCAGAATATCAGATATTGTATTGTCATAAAATGGGACATCTGAAATGGGATTGTAGACAACAGATTCCTAGGAATAATGGCCCCCTCTGGGAATAGCAGAAATAGGAGGACTCAGCCTCCAGGTATATGTATGAGGTGTTTATATATCAGTATATATATATATATATATATATATATACATACATATATATACATATATATGTGTGTGTGTGTCTATATAAATAATGTTTAAGTTTACCATGATGAACAATAGATTTTCCTACAGATCCTTTTCCTGCTGCAGTAAACTTTGAAGTTTCCAGGAAGAAGATGGGGCCCCTTAGCAACCACTCCACCTAGTCAAGATGACATCATGATGTAGCAGTGCTACCATAAAACCATGTTGCGTACCAGCTGCTGAAATTGAGCATCTTCTCATATTCTGGCCAGAACTCCAAATGAGAACTCTGACAAAAATTATTGACTCATCAGAAATTGTTTGCAACTATACTAGACAGTAATTTTGGAACTTAACCACCACTTAATTTTTTCAAGATCCCACTATGAGAACACTGCCCCTATGAAAGCTGGAATGCTCCATATCTCCCAAAAGTTTGTCCCATAGGGTTGAAAACACTGTTTTGGGGTTGTTGGCTACTACATGTACTAGGTAGAGGGTTGGGGAGAAAACTATATTTGTTCAAAAAAAGGGGGGGATAATAACAGTGGGTAATAGAGTAAATATTTGTGAGCTATTATTTATGGATAATTTACATTGGTATAGTTTTGTATATTGATACAAGTTCAAATTCTATCTGTTCCTTTTGTTTACATTTGTACACCTATGCAAAGTTATTTTGTCAGATTTTATATATGAATGCTTCTACCTCGGCTTATGACATTTTGTATATTGATATGACTTTTAGGGTATATTTTCATATTATTATAAGTCAATAGTTGTTCATGTTTGTTGTACATATATTCAGATCAATTAGATTTTTTAGATACCTAGAGATTGTTTTCTTTCTAGATAGGTATTCTTCAACCACTTCAAAGATCTGTGGAGCCAGGCGGTGGTGGTGCACGCCTTTAATCCCAGCACTTGGGAGGCAGAGGCAGGCGGATCTCTGTGAGTTCGAGACCAAGCCTGGTCTACAATAGCTAGTTCCAGGACAGGCTCCAAAACCACAGAGAAACCCTGTCTCGAAAAACCAAAAAGAAAAAAAGAAAAAAAAAAAAAGATCTGTGGAACATGGCATTTAAATAACTAAGGTTCTGTTGACATGAGGCATGATTGCTTCTGACAGCACCAATCTATTCCCGAGAGAATGTTCAGCACCAAAGATACTCCACTTGGAGCTTGGTTTTTTTTTTTTTTTTTTTTTTTTTTTTTTTTTTTTTTTTTTTTTTTTCCTCTTGGCAAAACTGTACTTTGGGCAAATTCTGTCAGTTACACTAGGCCTTAGCCGAAGGTGGTTGCTTCAGCGTTGCAAAATGAGACATTGGGTGATTACTCAGATAGCTAATTGTATCTGTCATGTATTGCTTGCTTTGGAAGCTACTTGATTGTACTTCCTGCCTGCTCAAGTAACATTATCTTCCTTCTCAGACCTTTGATGGTGTTGAAGATTAAATAGTCATAGCTACTGTACTCTTATGATCTAGCCAAACATTTCCTATACAAGACTTAGACTCCATATGATAGAATGTTTATTACATTATTTATCATATGTTCCTTTCTTAATATTGTTTATGCTGATTGTAATTCTAATCTTTTTTATTTTTATTCTTTTATTGATATTTATTGAGGTCTACATTTTTCTCTGCTCCCCTCCCTGCCTCTCCCCTCCCCCTTCAACCCTCCCGCAAGGTCCCCATGCTCTTCTTTTTCTCAGGAGATCTTGTCTTTTTCTACTTTCTACTTCCCATGTAGATTAGATATCTGTAAATCTCTCTTAGTGTCCTTGTTGTTGTCTAAATTCTCTGGAATTGTGGATTGTAGGATAGCTTTCTTTGCTTTATGTTTTAAAACAACCTATGAGTGAATACATGTAATAATTGTCTTTCTGTGTCTAGGTTACCTAACTCAAAATAATGTTTTCTAGCTCCATCCACTTTTCAGCAAAATTCAAGATGTCATTATTTTTTTCTGCTGTGTAGTACTCCATTTTGTAAGTGTGCCACATTTTCCTTATCCATTCTTCAATTGAGGGACATTTAGGTTGTTTTCAGGTTCTGGCTATAACAAACAAAGCTGCTATGAACATAGTTGAGCACATGTTCTTGTAATATGATTGAGCATCCTTTGGATATATACCCAAAAGTGGTATTACTGGGTCTTGAGGAAGGTTGTTTCCTAATTTCCTGAGAAATTGCCAGACTTACATCCAAAGGGGTTGTACTAGCTTGCATTCTCACCAGCAATGCAGAAACGTTCCCTTTTCCCCACAACCTCTCCAGCATAAGTTGTCATCAGTGTTTTAAATCTTGGCAATTCTTACAGGTGTAAGATGGTATCTCAGAATTGTTTTGATTTGCATTTTTTTCTGATGACTAAGGATGTTGAACATTTCCTTAAGTGTCCTTCAGCCATTTTATATTCCTCTGTTGAGAGTTCTTTGTTTAGGTCTGTGCTCCATTTTTTTTGTTGGATTATGTGATCTTTTGGTGTCAAATTTCTTGAGTTCTTTGTATATTTTGGAGATCAGACTTTTGTCTGATGTGGTGTTAGTGAAGATCTTTCCCATTCTGTGGGCTGTCATTTTGTCATGTTGATAGTGTCCTTTGCTTTACAGGAGCTTATCAATTTCAGGAGGTCCCATTTATTATTTGTTTCTTTCAGTGTCTGTGCTGCTGGAGTTATAATTAGGAAGCGGTTCCCTGTGCCAATGAGTTCAAGTATACTTCCCACTTTCTCTTCTATGAGGTTCAGTGTGGCTGTCTTTTTTTGAGGTCTTTGATCCATTTTGACTTGAGTTTTGTGCATAGTGATAGATATGGGTTCATTTTCATTCTTCTATATGTTGACATCCAGTTGTACCAGCACCACTTGTTAAATATGCTTTTTTTTCCATTTGATAATTTTTTTGCTTTTTTAATCAAAGATCACATGTTTGAAGATGTATGGATTAATATCTGGGTCTTCTATTTGGTTCCATGTGTCCTCCTTTCTGTTCTTATGCCAATACCAGGCTGTTTTAAGTACTATAGTTCTGTAGTAGAGTTTTCAGTTTGTTTATATGGTGGATTACACTGGCAGATTTTCATATGTTGAACCATCCTTGTATCTCTGAGATGAAACTGACTTGATCATGGTGCATGATGGTTCTGATGTGTTCTTGGATTCAACTTGTCTAGAATAAGTGACAGACCATTTTCAGAGGCAAGAAAAATTTCAAAACTGTCTTGCCCTGTCTTGGCAAGATTTGACAGTCCTCTTTATCCATTTCTGGATACTATATATCTTGTCAGTGGTTGAGGCATTGACATTTCTTTGCCCAAATGCCAGTTTTTGCCAAGAAGAAAACAAGCTCCAATTGGAGTGTCTTTGGTGCTCAACATTCTCTTGGGAATAGATAGGTGCTGTCAGGAGCAGTTTTGTCTCACTTCAACAGAACTGTAAGTTATTTAAATGCCATTTTCTACACCTCTTTAAAGTGGTTGAAAATCATCTATCTATGTAGAATATAATCTCTATGTATCTAAAGAACCTGATTAGTCTAACTATAAGTATGACAAACATAGATGACTATTGATCTTAATAATTTTTAATTATTGATGAATAATTCTTAATACTTATATAACGTAAAGACTAAGACAATAAACTATGCAATAAATGAGGATAATGACCTCCAAATGTAAACAATGTGTCAGTATCTTGATCAGAGGTAGAAATGTACACTGCAATATGGGATATATATATATATATATATATAAATGTTTTAAACATTTATGCAGGTAGAAACATGTATGTATATAATATTCAATATAATTTAACTTTGTATCAATATATAAGAATCTATACAAATGTAATTATCTATAAATAATAACTCACAAGTATTCACTCTATTAATCACTATTATTATTAGTGTGAGTAAACTTATACCAATCTATTATCCCATCCAATTTTCTTTTTTTTAAGAGATCCCTGAGCTTATAAAGTTTCCCCCTAACTCCCAACCCTATACCAATTATAATCAAACCCTAAATGATGACCTAACCCTGAGGACAAACTTTGTTGGAAGGGGGGTTGTCATACTTCTAGTTGTCATGGGGGCGACATTCTTTCTAGAGGATCTTGTGAAAGTAAAATGATGGTTAAGTTTCAAGATTAATGTCTGGTATGATTGCAAATAGTCTCTGAGTATTTTGTGGAGGTCTGGTCAGAACATAAAAAATGTGCACCACTTGAGCTAACTAAGTTGGAACCATCTTGTGCAGTTGGTACCAAAGATAGTCTTGTAGTTGTGCTATCAGCATCATGACGTCATATCAATCAGGTGGAGTTGTTGTGGGGCCCCATCTTCTGCCTGGAAGCTTCAAATGTCACTGTAGGGAAATTCACTGTTCATTGCAGAAAACTTAAGCATCATTATATAGACATATATGTTCAATGAAAGGTATGATAAAGACAAAAATAGATATGAAGAAGAGTAAAATTTTTCTAAATTGTTTTTTGTTTCTGTCCCATATCAAACAGCTCTTAATGTGACATAGAAATTCTGGATTTTGTTTCTTTTAACAACACGCTTGGATTGAAAGAAGGACAGAGTCGTTGTCCAACTCTAAAACCAGCTCTATATATTCATAAGTATAAATACATACATATATATGTACATATATAAACATTTTTTGTTCTTACGGATGACATTTGATTTTCTTGATGATCCTTATTGGGTAGTTATTTTTCCATCTGTCATTATTCAGACAGCAAGGGTCTCTTGAATTTTTGAAGATGAGTGTTTTCCTGCAAAGACAAGAACAGAACCCTGCCTTCATCCTATATGCTTTCCTTACCACCTGTATTGTTATCATCATTGTGGATAAGCTGTCATTTCTCCTTTCAAGAGGTTTCTCCTCTTCAAACTAAATCTTTATTAATTTTGATGGTATCCATAATTTTTCATCTCCTGTAAAAACATGAGCAAAACCACTTCTCCAATGCAACACATCTCCTGGCTTCCATTTTGAGGTCAGTACATATTTGAAATAAACTGGTTGATTTAATTCAGCAGACTTTTCCATTATCCAATGTCTTTCTGCTGCTGTTGTTCCTTTCTCATTGGCGTTAAGAAAATTCAATGTCAATAAAGCATTATTCATCAAAACTATGTATAGGTTTTCATTGTTATTATCAAATTAGAGAGTACAGGTGACAGAGGAGACATCTTCCTGACAAGCTACAGGTAAAAATGCCCAGTACAGTGGGATATTTCTAAGAGACAAATACGCTATATTACAGGAAGAGGAGATGTAACCACATCTACTGATACCATGCTAGATACTAGAGAAAGAGACCTGCAGCAGATATGTAAAGAAACAAACAAAAAAAAAGAGCTGCAGCAAACAAGTAAAGGCACAGCAAAAGCAAAAGACCTTCTGGCATATGCAGTCCAAAAGGAGATTGGTCCATCAGTGCATTTCCTTCTGGTGGGCTTACAACTGGAACTTCAATTACAACTTGCTGTTTCTCTGGGAATGACCAACAGCAGGGTTTCTAGCATCAAAAAAAAAAAAAATGCCACTGTTGTGAATTAGTCAGTATGATAAATAATCAGGCCAGCTCAAAAATAACAATTATATTTTAATGGTGATAAGGAGAAACTCACACTACAAGAGTTGGAGGGCCGACTTCCTATCTGTCCAGCCGGAGCTGTCGCGCAGAGAGCGAAGCAGGGGGTGCCCACCTCTGTCCTCCCAGTTTTTCTTCCTGGGCTCCAGGTAGCCACACCTTAACTCAATGTGATTGGTTGACAGAGCTTCCTCCTCTGGCTACAGCTTTGATATGAAAGGCCATAGCTTATTTCCTCACCCTGCCTGGGTAGTGAACATGCTAAAAATTTTCCTGAAGTCACACTGTTGAGAACACATGTTCATCACTACTTCATCTCTGCATCAGGACCAGACCCTTTCCCTGGGGGAGGAGATCTACTGTTCCTCCTAACTTATATATGAGTCTTCTTCACCAGGCTTATGAAGATGAATATAGAAGATCAAAACCGTTGCTGGATATTTGTTTATACTGTGTGAAGATGTGTCTATGGTTTGCCTCACTTGCCTATGGCACCTGATTGATTTAATAAAGATGGGAATGAACAATAACTAGGCTGGAAAAGAAGAGGTTGAACTTGTGGGCAGAAAGAAGAATTCAGGGTTAGTGTTCGGCATGAAAAAAGAAGCTATTGAGACACGAAGGGATTTGGACCTACAGAGGAGAGTTAAAGAGCCATGTGGCAGAATGTAGACTAATGGAAACAGGTTAATTTAAGTTGCAAGAGCTAATTGTTAACAATCCTAAGCTAAAGGCCAAGCTTTTCATAATTATTAAGTTTTCATAATAACATAAACAATAATATTATATTTATGTGTCATTATTTGGAGCTAGAAGGCCAAAGAACATCTTACAAGAAAGCCTCAATACACAGAAAACGGGTTTGAGCTATTACTTTAGGTATGGACTACAAAGCATGCTGGGTTTTAAAGTTATTGTTTCTTATATAAAATGATTACCAGAATATTGATCTTCTATTACTTTGCTTATGCTAGAAAATGATTTAAATATGAAACTTAAAACAAGAAGAAAAAAAGCCTAATTGTTCTGCATGCTAGAACATGTCTTTAACCTAGCACCCAGGAGGCAGAAGAATTTAAGAACACTGTAATCTACATAGATCACTCAGGGATGCAGAGTGAGACCTTGTCTCAGAAAAAAAATGAAACCACTTGTCTGCAACAATAGAAAATTTACAAAACTGTCAAGAATGCCTAGAAAAGTGCACTGATGAAGCAAGTCAGGTTGCAATAAATACTAAGAAATTCATTTTGTGGGACAGTCTATGTAAGATAATTTTAAACAAAAAGACAATATGAAATGGTAAATGGAAATACAAAGAAAATAATTTGATGGGAACCCCTGAAACTGAAAAGCTCTGTAAAGTAAAGGACATGATCAAATAGACAAAATGGCAATGAACAGAATGAGAAAATATCTTACCAACCCCACATCAGACAGAGGGCTGATCTCCAAAACATAAAAAGAACTCAGGAAATTAGACATCAAATAACCCAATAAAAATAGGGTACAGTTCTAAACAGAGAACACTCAACAGAGAAATATAAAATAGCTGAAATACACTTAAGGAAATGCTCAATATCCTTAGCCATTAGAGAAATTCAAATAAAACTCTGAGATTGTATCTTTCCCTGTAAGAATGACCAAAATGAAGAACGCTGATGACAACTTATTCTGGAGAGAATTTGGGGTAAAAGGAACACCACTCCATTGCTGGTGGGAGTGCAAACTGGTATAGCCACTTTGGATATCAGTATGGAGATTTCTCATAAAATTGAGAAAAAAACATACCTCAAGACCCAGGAATACCACTTTTGGGTATATACCCAAAAGATGCTCAATTATATTCATAGCAGAAATGTTTGTCAAAGCCAAAACCTGGAAACAACATAAATTCCCCTCAACCAAAGAATGGATAAGGAAAATATGGTACATTTACACAGTGGAGTACTACACAACAGAAAAAAAATCCACTGAAATCTTGAAATTTATGGGCAAATGGATGGATCTAGGAAAACATTATATTGAGAGAGACAAATACAAAATGGACTCTCTCTCATAAGTGAATTTTTAGATATAAATCAAAGAAAAACTGATCTACAATTCACAATCCCAACGAACCTAGAAAACAATGAGGACCCCAAGAAAGACATACATGGATCTAAACTACATGAGACATAGAAAAAGACAAGATCTCTTGAGTAAATTAGGAACATAGGGACTATGGGAGAGGGTAGAAGGGGAGAGGAGAGGAAAGGAGGGGAGTGGAAGACATTATATAGCTCAATAAAAAGAATTTAAACAATTAGAAAAAAATATTTAATTTTAAAAGGAAATTGTTTTATAGTCACTCCTTATGTTAAGTAGGGAAACAAAACCAACATTTTTCTTTATATTGTTCATACTCAAGATAAAATAAAATGGGCTTTCTGTTTTAGGAAGAATGCTATCTCCTGGTTTTTTGTGAGCCAAGTAATTAAATGGTATCATTTTATCATTATCTATAGAACAGAACATCTCTGTTCAAACATTGGGAGAAAATAAAAAAATGCCTTTGAAGTTTGTAGATCAATAAGAACTTCCTGCTTTGCACAAAGCTCAAAAGGTCGAGCCCACAATCCACTAGAGGATGCCAGGAGTTAAAAGATGCTTAAATACTGGGGCCTGCCAGCTGTGAGCAGTTGCACAGCTGAATCCCAGGCAACATGAAGTCTCTTCTTAACCTGCTGTTCCTCCTGTTTTTTGTCATCATCCACTCCAAGGTCTATAAGCCCTGTGATTTTGCCAGAATTATGAAAAGAAGTGAAATGGATGGCTATAGGGGATTCAGCCTGGAAAACTGTAAGTCTCCTCTACTTGACCCTATCAGATAAGCACCCCCCCTGAGAACAGGTACAAGGAAGCAATGAGTGAGGAGAGAGAGAGAGAGAGAGAGAGAGAGAGAGAGAGAGAGAGAGAGAGAGAGAGAGAGAGAGAGAGAGAGAGCTGGAGTCAATAACTAAGGACAAGGATGTCAGGCACCCAAAGCTTGGGTTCAAACATTCGTGTTTTTCATCAGTGATACTGGGGTGATGATATGGGCGGGGACATTGGTGCTTTGCAAAGGCAATAGGACCTGAGGTGCTCTTGGAGTATCACTGGGTTGTCCAGTTACTTCACATTCAATAGTCCCGAAGGGTCTGAGAAAATATGGGAGAACTGACTCATTCAGAACTTGAGTTATGAGAACCTGGAGTGATTGGTATCTGTCTTTATTTCTCTTTCCACGGTATAGACCTTCTTAGAGAAATTTTCAAAGTTTTTGACTTTCTTATGCAAGGCAGAGGGATCCTATTTTCCTCAGTTGCTGCTTAAATGTGGTCTTCTGAAACTGCAAATAAAATTATTTGGCATGCTTCTTCACTCTGGGATGCCCTCTTGTTCTGAAAAACGAGGATGAGGAAAAGTTGTTCACAACTTCCCACATCTAGTGTGCTTTTCAGATTTGAAAAAGCAGGTTAGTGCTCACCAAGTGATGTTTAACGAACAAGTGAACAGACAAATGCATATGTGGAGATGGATGGATGGATGAATTGGTGACTAGCCTTTCCTGTTCTAGTATTCTCTTTTCAATATTCTCATCAGGCATTTGAGATGGTACACAACCTGGAATTCAAGCAATGAGACACTAATGCAAAAGACTGAATATTCTGGGACAAAGTAGGCTGCTTAGTGACACAGAGCAGAAAAAAGAATTCTAAACTGACATGCGAATTCAGCTTGGTTATAAGAATGTTTCTCTGAAGAAATCCTTACTTTTCTCATAGTCACATATTCTATCTATTTGATGTTAGTTTATAAAATTCAACGAATCCCTATTTGTGTTTCTATTTTATGCAGCGGTATCTTGAGGATAGATGTGGAAGGGAAAACCAATTGAAGAAATAGCTATTTTACTTTAGTGATTAGGAGCACAGTTTCATGTAAAGAACTGAGTGGCCTGGCATTTTCTTTGTAGACCAGGCTGGTCTCAAATCCACAGATTTCTCTGCCTCTGTCTAACAACAGGTAGGAATAAAACCGAGCACCAGTGTCACCAGTTTATCTACTTGAGTATTTAAAAAAATTCTTCTGTTTGTTCTCAGGCAAACTGAATTGTCATCAAAGAGATTTTCTTTGGGGCACTTGAAAGTCACTTGATGACTAGGTACGCCAGTTCCATCTACTGGAAAGGCAGAGAGAGAGAGAGAGAGAGAGAGAGAGAGAGAGAGAGAGAGAGAGAGAGAGAGAGAGAGAGAGAGAGAAAGGGGAAATCACTTGAGGCCTGAGACTACCCTGAATAACACAGCCAGACCTGACCTGAACTAGTGGGAGCATATTTTATAATTTAATCATACTGTGGTACTTATAAAGTAAATTACTTGTAAAATACAGCCAGCTAATTTTGATATCCAAAATGAACCATTTGCTGTTGCTGCTTATTGATGAATATTTTTTTCTTTTCAGGGATGTGTTTGGCTCAACACGAGAGTAGCTTTAACACAGGAGTTGTAACCTACCACCGTGGACACCAAAGCACCAGTTATGGGATATTTCAGATCAATAGCCGACACTGGTGTAATGATGGCAAAACCCTCAAAGCAGTGAATGCCTGTGGGATACCCTGCAGTGGTAAGACAGAGCAGGTTTACAAGGATAGCAAGCAACTCACCTGCTTTTATGTGCAAGAACAGAGATTCTGTGCAGGAGACAACACTAAAGGAAACATCAGGAACCTGGGGAGGCTGTCTTGACTGTTAATTCATTGTTAAGCACATCAAAACTAGCCAAGGAAGATAATAGGCTTAAGGCATAATTTTTTCCTGAAGATTTCTATTCTGGCTGTTTCCTTAAATGAAGATATTTCTATAATAAAGACCATATGAGGGAGGGGAGCAGAGAAAAATGTAGATCTCGTGGGAGCCTAGGCAGTTTCGTGGATGCTCACCTTACTAGACCTAGATGGAGGTGGGTGGTCCTTGGACTTCCCACAGGGCAGGGAACCCTGATTGCTCTTTGGGCTGATGAGGGAGGGGGACTTGATTGGGGGAGGGGGAGGGAAAGGGGAGGCGGCGGTGGGGAAGAGACAGAAATCTTTAATAAATAAATAAAATTAAAAAATTAAAAATAAAAATCAATAAAAAAGATGTGAAGAATAAAAAATGACCATATGCTAAGGTATCACTAACTCACTGGTATTTTGTTCAACTGGTTTTTACTTATATGAACTGATGTGCTATTAGCTTTGAGAGACCTGATAGTGACCTACTAATATCAAATTTTGACTTAAGCTTGTTAGAATGCATGTCCAGACAATCTAATTCTTCGACTCAATAAAATAACATAGATTTATGTACTTAAGATGAAACTTATTCTTCATAAGAATAAAAGAAGTTTATGTTGACAGGGAATCCTACATCAAGTTTATAACAGGGTGGAGTCCTGGGATGGTGCGACTTGAACTCATACAGTTGCAGAAGTAATATGTAATTTGTAATGCATGAAGAAAATTGGTCTATTCTGCCATGTTGGGAACTGAACTGAAGACTAGCTACATTTTAGTCAAGCACTCCAAGCAATGAACTATTCATTCCTACTCTGTTAAAGTTGGTTAGTAAAATGTTTAAGAGAAAAGAGATGTGAAACATTTTAAGCCTATATAGCCCGTGTTTGAAGGCATATTAGAGACTCATCTGTAGTCATTAAAAGGGAAAGAAACTATAGGGAAAGAGGAATATCACTTGAAATTTGCCAGCTAAGAGTGTTGATGTAAATGGAGATCTTAGGAAAACATTCTTCTAGACTTTAAACCTATGCTGTAGGTCCATGTAGAGTTATATCATGCGCATATATATTCACATAGAAACATGTAAAGATTTTACAATTAGACCCAAATTAAATTATATTTGCATGGGTTCATAAGTTGCTTATTATTTAAAACTACGTTTATAGAAACTAATTTTGGCCCGGACTATCATTATAGTGAATAAAACTACAGCAGCAATATTCTCTATGCTGAAAATACAACGCTTAAGTCTTGAGTCTTTTCTTTTTAAGGCTTATTTATTTATTATATTTACAGTTTCTACCTGCATGCCTGAAAAGTGCACCAGACCTTATTAAGATGACTGTGAGCTACTTTATGATTGCTGGGAATTGAACTCAAGATTCTGGAGACGAGTCGATGTTCTTAATCCTGAGCCATCTCTCAAGCCCCAATTCTTGATTCTTAGAGCACCTTTTATTTAAATTCCTAGGAAGAACTTTATTCACAGAAGACTTGTACATTGTGTTCTTCCTTAAAGTATTCATTTATCTTTATGGGTGTGTGTACTTTGCTTGCATATAGGATTGTGCACTGCTTGTCTGCCTGGTACCGGTGGAAGCTAGAAGAGGGCTTCCATTTCCTGGAACTGGAGTTACAGACCCTAGAGAGCTTCCATGTGGGTGCTGGGAATCAAGTTCTCTGGAAGAGGGTCCAGTGCTCTTAGCCACTGAACCATATGTCCATACCTCTGTTTTTCTTTTCTTCAGGATGTATCTCCACTGGTAGACCCATGTGACAGTTCCAGCATGTTCTATTTTCCAGTGTGAGAATAAAGAATAACTTCCCTCATGGTCACTGACAGTCCCACAGTCTCTAGTGACTCTTCATTACTACAATATTTTCTTTAATTTTTAATCAGTGCTGGAATTCTAAGAATACACTACTACTGAAGTATATCTCAACCCCTAGGGACTTCACAAATGATAAATTAAGTGACTTACACCATATCAACAGGATAGAATCAAGAGAATGTGTCTCCAATAATCACAGATTCATGGACACTTGGAAAGTAATTTCTTTTATTCACTGTTCAGTGCTGCAGAGGAAAGCTGCCTGGATCTGAACTGAAAAATGGGTTCTGTAACAATCCTTGTCATTCCTCACACCTGTCTTTCAGTTTTGCTCCAGGATGACATCACTGAAGCCATAACATGTGCAAAGAAGGTCGTGAGTGATTTAGAAGGCATCAGAGCATGGTATGTTGGAACTTTGAAAGGGGGAAACTTCTGGTTCTGTTGATTTATGCAGTGAGTCTTTCTAAGGCTCATTATGAGCTCTACAAATACAGCTGGGGCTTTTATCTACACCGCTACTCGAAGTAATTTCTCGAGATTGTGAGAACCCTCACATTTGACTTCTCCCTTCTCAGGCCTCCGGATTATTTGTAGATCAGTTCACTGTACCATGCATGTGTTGCCGCATTGACATTGAGCATCCTGTGCTGCGCTCAGGGTTTTGAGAGATTCATACTGCCATGTAGACATAGAGGCATCCATCAGTAGTAGTTTCTAGATGCGTCTACAATCTGTATTTCACATTAGATCTTGGCCCAGGTCAGAATCTCCATTAGTGTCACTGTTACACTATCTCCCTGCAAATGTTTGAGAATGCGTGTGATGGGGAGACATTTTTTTTTTTTTTTTTTTTTACCATTTTTCCTCTAGGTTACTTTCTCCCACAGGAGGGCATGGAGAGCCAAATGTGAAAACCGAGATGTCACCAAGTATCTTCAGAACTGCAGAGTCTAATCACTGGACACTACCACTGCAGCTCATTCTGTTGCTTTCTCGCTCTAGAAGTAGTTATGGGAAAAATCACACTTTCTTGTTCTCCCCATCAAACAAGCAGGCTTTAAACAAAAGCAGGAGCACAAAGGAGAGTGTTTCCTAAAAGGCTTCTGCTGCCTTCTTTGTTGTTTTAGGCAAAGCCTCAATTTTTCAGATAGATAATGCAGCAGATGGTGGTGTCAGTGATCTAACACTGTGGTCATCAAACACATCTCTATACTTCAGTTATTCACTTATGAAGTAATTCACATCAAGTTTCACTGGAATTGATCTTCATGTCTCCCTTGTTGGAATGATTTAAAACAAAACATTCATAGGAGATAAGTTGATCTCAGGTAAAATGGCAGCTGTGTGAGCTCCCAGGCCTTGTGTGCAGGCCCAGCACCCAGACAGTTAGAACAGCCACTGTATGGGGAGAGCTGGGATTTTAAGGGAAAAGAACTCTGAGTGAATAGAACTATACTCAGAAACCTGTTTTCATGAACTCTGTGACCTTTCAAAAAATTATTTTCTTAGAGCTTGTCCATTTATACCACTTAATTCTCACTCATGTTCAGTCTATTTTAACCCTTGAGAGAGTATTCCCATCCCCTTGCTGATCATGAGGTGTTCCAGAGAGATTAGTGTCTGTGCTAGCCCTTAACTTTCTTAAAGTAGCTTCATGCATATCAGCTAACTCTGAGACAGATGAGCTTGGATCAGCAAAACTAAGAGCATTGTGAAAAACTACAAATTACCATTAAATCATTTCAATGTACATGTTGTCTGTGTTTACTTCTATATGGTGTCTCTGAGGGAAATTGTTTATATATTAGGAAAAACAACATGGCACTCTCAAAAGGGTATAGTTTCTCACCTGCAATTAGCCAGCATCTACATGCTCACCTCCACAAAACCAGTGTCTACATCCTCACCTACAAATAACCACTGCCTACATCCTCACCTACACATAACCAGCATCTTCATCCTCATCTAAATAACACCTGTGCCTATATCCTCATTTATAGATGGTGGTTGCCTATATCCACATCTACATATAGCATCTGCCTATATCCTCACCTACATGACGCATGTGTCCACATGCTCACCTACGTCTACATGCAATTAGGTGAATATTTCTGTGGTAATATTCAAGAGCAAGCTGACCAATCCCTCCTTTCCCTAATGGGCCCATAACAAAGTAATTCCCATATTATGATTATATCTTGTCATCTAGTCCTCTTGGGTGTTTGCTTCTTTTTATTCTAGAGTTTTCAAATGTTCTGTTAACTACCTAATATGGGATTTCTTTCAGCTTCTTTTGTAGTCATTTAGTGCTATGGACATTCCTCTTTTTTTTTATTAATATAATTTTTTTATTGAAAAAAAAAGATTTCCGCCTCC
>NW_026067938.1:3707-17475 GCF_014885135.2 Alexandromys fortis | reverse complement strand
GGACAGAAGGAAGGACGGGGCAGGCAGTGCAGGATCCAGGAGAACACAGGAGCCCCTGGAGCCCAGGCTGAGGGTGCCGGGCTCTCTTACTGGGGACCTTGAGGCTCACTGCTCTGGGTGGGTAGCCTTAGAGTAGGAGCTTAAAGTAGGAGCTTAAAACTGTTGTTGAGCACTGGTCCTAGCATACAGCAGGGCAGGGTTGGGGGTCTGGACATTCCTCTTAACACTGCTTTCATTTTGTTCCAAAAATTTGGGTATGTTATGTGGTCATTTTTATTGAATTTTAGGAAGTATTAAATTTCTTTCTTTATTTCTTCCTTGACCCATTGATGATTTATTTGAGTACTGTTTAATTTCCATGTGTTTACAGGCTTTTTGAAATCAGTGTTGCTGTTGAATTCTAATTTTAAGCCATGGTGATCTGATAAGATAAGTGGGGTTATTCCATTGTTTTTTTTATCTGTTGAGGTTTGTTTAGTTACCTAGTATGTGGTCAGTTTTTGAGAATGTTCTATGAGGTGCAAGAAAAAAGCATGTTCTTTTATGTTTGGATTAAATATTCTATAGATGTCAATTAAGTCCATTTGAATCATAACATCTGTTAGTTTCCTTATTTCTCAGTTAAGTTTCTGTCTGGCAGACCTATCCAGTGGTTAAAGTGGGGGTGTTTAAGTCTCCCACTACTAGTGCATGGGTTTTAATGTGTGATTTAAGTTTTAGTAATGCTTCTTTTACTTATGAGGGTGCCCTTGTATTTGGGGCATAGATGTTCAGTATTTAGATTTCCTGTTGACTGATTTTTCCTGTGACTAATATGAAATGTACTTCTTTGTATCTTTTAATTGATTTTAGTTTGAATCTATTCTTGTTAACTCTTAGGATTCAACAAAACAAGCTACATCAGCTTGTTTCTTAAGTCCATTTGTTTGGAAAAATTTTTACCAACCCTTTATTCTGTGGTTGTATCTGTCTTTGAAGTTGAGATGTGTTTCTTGAATAAAACTGAAGGATGGATTCTGTTTTTGTTTGCAATATGTTAACCTGTGTCTTTTTATAGGTTGAGTCCATTTATATTAAGGGATGGTAATGACCAGTTATTTCTAGTTTCTGTTATTTTCATTTTCATTCTTGGTGATGTAATTATGTGTTTTTTTTTCCTTTTTGGGGATTTGTTGCTGTCAGATTATCTATTGTCTGTGTTTTTGTGGATGTACCTAACTTCCTTAGATTTTTTTTTATTGTACTTTGTATAGGGTTCTGTTTGTGGCTAGGTATTAGTTAATTCTGAGTTTGTTGACAGGTATTGGTTAAATATGGTTCTGTTATTGAATATCTTACTTTGTCCATCTATGGAGATTGTCATAAATTAATTAAATTCTAGAAATCTTTAGTTTCTTTCTTTATTTTTCCTTGACCCAGGGGTGGTTCAATAGTGCATTGTTCAATTTCCATGAATTTGTAGACTTTTTGAGAGTATCATTGTTGTTAAATTATAACTTTAAGCTCTGGTGATCTGATAAGATACAGTCGTGTGGGGGGGTTACATCATTTTTTAATATCTGTTGAGCTTTAATATTTGTTAAATTTGGTTAGTTTTAGAGAAGGTTCCATGAGGTGCTGAGAAGAAAGTATATTCTTTTTTGTTTGGGTAGAATATTATATAGATGCCTGTTAAGTCCATTTGAGTCATGACATCTGTTAGTTCAGTTATTTCTTTGTTAAGTTTCTATCTGGTTGACCTGCCCACTGGCAAGAGTGGAGTGTTGATGTTTCCTACTATTAGTGTGTGGGGTTTGATGTATTATTTAAGCTTTAGCAAATATTTCTTTTACATGGGTTCTCTTGTATTAGGAACATAGATGTTCAAGATTGAGACTTCAATATGATGGATCGTTCGTGTTATGAGTATAATGTCCATCTCCATCTCTTCTGATTGATTTTAGTTTGAAGTCTATTTTGTTAGATTTTAGAATGGTTACACCAGCTTGTTTCTAAGTCCATTTGAACAAAAAATCTTTTCCCAACCCTTTATTCTGAGGTAATGTCTGTCTTTGAGGTTGAGGTGTGTTTCTTGTATGCAGCTGAAAGATGAACCCTGTTGTCATATCCACTATCTTAGCTTGTGCCTTTTTATAGGTGAATTGAGTTCATTGATATTAAGAGATATTAATGACCAGTGGTTGTTAATTCCTATTTTTTTTTTTTTTTTGGTGATAGTGTTTGTGTGTTTACCTTCTTTTGGGTTTTGCTGCTGTGAGATTATCTGTTGCCTGTGTTTTGTGCAATTAGCTTCCTTGGGTGGAGATTTTCCTTCTAGTATTTTCTGTGAGGCTGGGTTTGTGAATATATACTGTTTAAATCTGGTTAAGTCTTTGAGTATTTTGGTCCTTTATCAATGGTGATTAAAGTGTGGCTGTTTATAATAGTCTGGGCTTTCATCCATTATCTCTTAATGTCTGTTGTACATCTATCCAGGACCTTCTGGCTTTCATGGTTTCCATTGAGAAGTTGTCTGTAATTCTGATAGGTCTACCTTCATATGTTACTTGACTTTTTTCCTTGGCAGCTCTTAATATTCTTTCTTTATTCTGTATTTGTTTCATTTTTGGTGAGGGGGTGTTTTCTTTAGTTCAGTCTATTTTGTGTTCTGTAAGATTCTTGTACCTTCATAGGGATATTCTTCTTTAGGTTGGGAAAGTTTTTGTCTATGATTCTATTGAATAATTTTCTGTGCCTTTGAGCTGGAATTCTTCTCCTTCTTCACTTTCTATTATTCTCATGTTTGGTCTTTCTATGGTGTCCCAGATTTCCTGGAAATTTTGTGTTAGAAATTTGTTGGATTAAATGTTTTCTTTGACCAATGAATTGATTTCCTCAATACTATCTTCAACACCTGAGATTCTCTCTTCCATCTCTTGTATTGTTGGCTATGCTTGCCTCTGTAGTTCTTGTTCATTTACCCAGATTTTCCATATCCAGATTTCTCTTGGTTTGTGTTTTCTTTTCTTTTTTCTTTGATTATTTATTTTTTTATTAAAAATGTCTGCCTCCTCCCCACCTCCCTTTCCCCTCCCTCTCCAGTCCTAAGTTCCCTGCTCTGTGGGAAGTCCAAGGTCCTCATCCAGGTCTAGGAAGGTGAGCATCCAAACAGGCTAGGTTCCCACAAAGCCAGTACATGCAGAAGGATCAAAACCCAGTGCCATTGTCCTTGGCCTCTCAGCAGTCCTCATTGTCCGCCATGTTCAGAGAGTCCAGTTTTATCCCATGCTTTTACAATCCCAGACCAGCTGGGCTTGGTGAGCTCCCATTAGATCAGCCCCAAAGTCTCAGTGGGTGGGTGTACCCCTTGCGGTCTTGACTTCCTTGCTCATGTTCTCCCTCTTTCTGCTCCTCATCTGGACCTTGGGAGCTCAGTCCAGTGCTCCAATGTGGGTCTCTGTCTCTATTTCCATCCATCGCCAGGTGAAGGTTCTATGGTGATATGCAAGATATTCATTAGTATGGTTATAGGATCGGGCCATTTCAGCTCTCTCTCCTCAGTTGCTCAAGGAACTAGCTTGGGACATCTCTCTGGACACCTGGGAACCCCTCTAGAGTCAATACTCTTGCCAACCCTAAGATGGCTCCCTTAATTAAGATATATACTTCCCTGGTCCCATATCCACCCTCCTTTATCCCAACCATCCCATTTCGCCAAGCTCCCCCCATCCTCCCCTTCTCACTTTCTTGTCTACTTCCAATATCCAGGAGGATAACTATATGTTTTTCTTTGGGTTCACCTTTTTATTTAGCTTCTTTAGGATCACGAATTATAGGCTCAATGTCCTTTATTTATGGCTAGAAACCCATTATGAGTGAATAAATCACATGTTCATCTTTTTGGATCTGGGTTACCTCACTCAGGATAGTGTTTTCTATTTCCATCCATTTGCATTTTTCTTTATTGCCTCTATTTCATTGTTCAAGTCTTGAACTGTTTGTTTCACCCGTTTGATTGTTTTTTTTTTTTTCTTATTTTTTTGGGGGATGGTTCTTCAACAGATTTATTAATTTTTTCAAAATTTTTGATTGTCTTAATGGTCATAAATGAAGGCACAATGTACTCAAAACTATGGAACTCTATGAAAGCAGTGCTAATAGGAAATTTCATAGAACTAAGTGCCCACATTAAAAAAAAGTGATGAAAGCTCCACTAGTGACTTAGCAGCAGACTTGAAAGCTCTAGAACAAAAAGAAACAGACATATTCAGGATGAATAGAAGACAGGAAACAATCAAATTGAGGAATGAAATTAATATAATATAAAAAAATAAAACAATACTAAGAATCAATGAAACAAAGATATGGTTCTTTGAGAAAATCAACAAAATAGACAAACCTCTATCTAAATTAATCAAAAAGGGGAGAGAGAGAGAGAGAGAGAGAGAGAGAGAGAGAGAACATGCAAATTAACAAAATCAGAAATGAAAATGGGACATAGCAACAGACACTGGTGGAATCCAGAGTATCTTTAGGTCATACTACAAAAACCTGTATTCCACAAAATTGGAAAATGTAAAAGAAATGGACAATTCTATGGATAGATACCTTATACCAAAATTAAATCAAGACCAGGTGAACAATTTAAATAGACCTATAAACTGCAAGGAAGTAGAAGCTGTCATCAAAAACTGCCCAACCAAAAAAGCCTGGGGCTGGATAGTTTTAGTGAAGAATTATATCAGAAATTCCAAGAAGAGCTGATACCTGTACTTCTCAAAGGGTGCCAAATGATAAAAACAGAAGGAGCACTGCCAAATGTTCTTTTTATGAGGCTACAGTTACCCTGATACTAAAATCACACAAAGCCTGAACCAAGAAAGAAAATTATAGCCCAATCTCACTCATGAACTTAGATACAAAAATACTCAAGAAAATCCTAGCAAACTGAATCCAAGAACACATCAAAGAAATCATTCACCATGACCAACTCAGCTTTATTTCAGAGATGCAGTGATGGTTCAACATATGAAAATCTATCCATGTAAACCATCATATAAGTAAACTAAAAGAAAAAAGAACATATGATTATCTCATTAGATGCTGAAAAAGCCTTCACCAAAAATCCAACCCCCCTTCATGATAAAGTTCTTGGAGAGATCAGGGATGCAAGGAACATATGTAAACATAATTAAAGTAGTATAAAGCAAACTGACAACCAACATAAACTTGAATGGAGAGAAACTCAAAGTGATTCCACTAAAATCAGGAACATAACAAGGCTGTCTACTATCTCCATATCTATTTATGATGGTTCTTGAAGTACTGACTGTAGCAATAAGACAACAAAAGGAAATCAATAGGATTCAAGTTGAAAAGGAAGAAGTCAAACTTGTTATTTGCAGATGATATGATAGTATATGTAAGTGACCCCAAAAATTCTGCCAGGGAACTCATACAGCTGATACAGTAATGTGGCAGGATACAAGATCAACTCAAAAAAAATCAGTAGTCCTCCTATATACAAATGATAAAGAAGCTGAAAAGGAAATCAGGGAAATATCACCTTTCACAATAGTCACAAGTGCATAAAATATCTTGGGCAGACACTAACTAACGAAGTGAAAGACTTATTTGACAAGAATTTTAAGCCTTTGAAGAAAGAAATTGAAGAAGATATCAGAAAATGGAAAGATTTCCCATGCTGTATGTTTTAGGAGGAATGCTATCTCTTAGTTCTTTGTGATCCAAGTAATTAAACAATATAATTTATTATTATCTATAGAACAGAACATCTCTGTTCAAACATTGGGAGAAAATAAAGATGCTTTTGAAGTGTGTAGATCAATAAAGTCTTCCAGCTTTGCACAAAGCTCAAAAGGTAGAGCCCATAAACCATTAGAGAATGCCGGGATTTAAAAGATGCTTAAATACTTGGGCCTGCCTGCTCTAGGTAGTTGTTGAGTAGATTCCCAGGCAGCATGAGGGATCTCCTTAAGGTGGGTTTGCTCTTGCTTTTTGCCACTGTCCAGGCTAAGGTCTACGAACTCTGTGAGTTTGCCAGAATTATGAACAGAAATGGAATGGAGGGCTACAGGGGATTAAGCCTGGAAAACTGTAAGTCTCTTCTTGATCCATCCAGATAAGCACCCTCTTGATCCAAGCAGATAAGAACCCTCTTGAGAACAGGTACAAGGAAGCAATGAGTGAGCAGAGAGGGGGCGAGGGGGCAGGAGTCAATAAGCTTTAGGATTCCTGTGTGTTTTCCTTATTTTGATTAAAAACATTTTTGTCATTTTTATAGTGACACTGGGGTGATGACATGGGAGGGGACAATGGTGCCATGCTCAGGTGCTCTTGGATTTTCACTGGGTTTTCCCATTACTTCAGAATCAATCATGCAGACAAAGCTGAGAAAAGATGGGAGAACTGACTCATTCACAACTTGAGTTCTGAGAGCCTAGAGTGATTGATTTCTGTCTTTATTTCTCTTTCCATGGAATGGACCTTCTGAGAGAAAATTTCAAAGTTTATGAATTTCCTATTCATGGCAGAGCGATCCCGTTTCCTCCTAGTTGCTGCCAAAATGAGTCTTCTGAAACTGCAAATGAAACTATGTAGTAGGCTTCTTTACTCTGGGATGGCCTCTTGTTCTGCAAAATGAAAGATGGATGAGAAAAAAGTTGTTCATGGTTCATTACATTTATGCCAATGTAACTAGTGTGCTTGTTAGATTTGCTAAAAAAATTACTACTCAACAACTATTTGTCCATGAACAAATAAACAGACAGGTGTATGTGTGGATGAATGAAGAAATGGATGTTGGATGAATGGATCGATGGGATTGCCAAATAGTCTTTCCTGTTCCAATGTTCTTTCTTTCAACATTCTCACCAGCCATTTGATGATACACAATCTGAAATCCAAGCAATGGCACGCTGAAGCAAGAGATTGAATGTTCTAGGCCAAAGTAGGATAATTAGTGACACAGAGAAGAAAAAGATTTCTAAATTGACAGGCAAATTCAGCTTGGTAATGAGAACATTTCTGTGAAGAAATCTTTATTTTTATGAATATCTTCTATTAGACTATGATTTGATATTAATGTATAACATCCAACTAACCCGTATTTGTGTTTCTATTTTAGACAGAGGTATATTGAGGATAGATGTGGGAGGGGAAAGCAATGGAAGAAACAACTACTATATTTTGGGGAGAAGGGTCTTGGTTTCACTGTATAACACTGAGTGCCCTGGCATTTTCTATGTAGACCCAGCTGGTCTCAAATCCTCACAGATTCACTGAACTCTGCCTACTGATTGCTGGGAATAAAATAAGCACCACTGTGATAAGTCCATATCTTTGAGTATTAAAAAAACATTCTTCTGTTTGTTCTCAGTCAAATTGATTTGTCCTCAATTTTTTTTTTCTTTGGGGCATTTGAAAGTCACTTGCTGTTCCATGTACTTGTAAGGTAGAGGGAGAGGATCACTTGAGACCAGAGACTACCCTGAGTAACACAGCCAGACCTGGTCTGAAACAGTGGTAGCATATTTTATAGTTTCATCATATGATTATACTTACAGAGTAAATCACTTATAAAATACAGTTAGCTTAAGAGTCTAATTTTGATATCCAATATGAATCATTTGATGTTGCTGCATATTGATGATTCTTTTTTCTTTCTAGGGGTGTGTATGGCCCAGCATGTGAGTAACTTTAATTCAAAGTATGAAACCCACAACTATCGAAAAAAACTCAGCACCTATGGGATATTTCAAATCAGTAGCGAGTATTGGTGTGATGATGGTGAAAATCCAAAAACATCGAATGGCTGTGGAATACCCTGCAGTGGTAAGACAAAGCAGGTTTAGAGGGCTATCACGCATCCACCTGCTCTTATTTTTGAGAGCAGAGATTCTTTGCAAGAGACACACTGAACAAAGCATCAGGAACCTGGGGAGACTTTTATGAATTTTACAAAGTCATTGTTAAACTCACCAAAATTAGCCGAAAAAGACATTAGGCTTAGGTCCTAGTTTGGTGATAGAATGCTCTGTCTACCAATCAGAGGACCTTAGCTCTGCCTCCAAAATCACTGAATGAATAAACAAAATAAACAGAAGCTTGCAAGATATCTCAATGATAAGAGTCATCTAAGACGCTCAGCACCCACATAAAAGCTGAGCATACAATTTTAAGACCAACACTGGGGATTCTGAGACAGGCAGATCCATGGGGCTCTCTGACCAACAAGCAGATTCTGATCTGTAATCTAATTTCTGTGCAGACCCTGTATCAAAACAATAACCATTCCTTAGACTGTCCTCTGAATTATACACATACAAACACTCGTTCACTCGTAACATACCACCACACACATCGACACACATTTTAAATTAATCAAAATTTAAAAACTAAAGACTGGGTATCAAGTAAATTTGGTGGAATTTTTAAACCTATTCTCACATGCACTCACCTGTTGGCAGACAAATAATTAAAATTAATAAAAATAAATATTTCTAGGAGATTGTCATTTCATAAGATAAATGTTTCTGGAATATGTACCACATTATTGCAGACCACCTTATTTTTGTATTTTTTCCTGAAGATTTCCATTCTCACTGTTTATGTAGGGGTAGTTATGGATATTGTTATAGGGTCATTTAAACAAAATAAATTTTATTATACAAATTTCTAGTATGTACTATAATAAAGATCGTCTGACAGAGTACCACTAGGTCACTGGCAATTTATCCAACTGGCTTTTATTTATATGTATTGATGTACTTTGAGTGTTGAGAGATATTATTGTGAATTACAAATATGAAAGTTTATTTTATGACTCTTTAGAATGCATGTGCACACAACCTATTTCTTGACGTTATATCATCTAATAACATAACATAGATCTATGTATTTAAGATGAAACCTATTTTTAACAAGAAAAAAACAAGTTTTAACAGGATAAAGGCCTGGGATGGTACAACTTAAACTCATACAATTTCAGAAGCAATATATAATTTATAGTGCATGAATAAAATTTGTTCATGTTGTTCTACTCTTCCAGTATAGGAACTGAACTGGAGACTTGCTACATTTTCAGTCAGCACACTAAGCAGTGAACTATTAATTCCTACTCTGCTAAACTTGGTTAGTAATATTTTCAAGAGAAAAGAAATTCTGGGACATTTTAAAGCCTACTTAGCCTGTCTTTAAAGGCATAGTATAGACATATCTACAGTCATTGAGATGTCTTAGAAACTATAGAGAAAGAGAAATATCACTCCAAGTTTGCCTGCTAAGAGTGCTGATGTAAATAGCAACTTCTGGNCAACCTCTGGACAACACTCTTCTCGGCTGTAAATCTATGCTGTAGGTCCATGTAGAGTTATATCATGCACATAAGTACTCACATAGAAACATGTAAAGATTTTACAATTATACCCAAGTTGGTAATTATTTAAAACTGCATCCATAGTAACTAATATTGACCTGGATTGTCATAAAGAGCGAATAAAACTGCAGCAGCAATATTCTTGTCATGTGAAGACACCACACTTAAGTCTTGAGTCTTTTCTTTTTAAGATTTATTTATTTATTATGTTTACAGTTTCTATCTGCATGCAAGAAAAGGGAACCAGATCTTATTATAGATGGCTGTGAGTCACTATATGATTGCTTGGAATTGAACTCAAGACCAGTCAGTGCTCTTAACCCTGACCCATCTCTCCAGCCAAAAATATTGAGTCTTAGAGCACATGGCTCCTTTTATTTAGCAGGTTATAAATTCCTAGGAAGAGCTTTATTCAACCAAGTCTTGTTCATTATTGTCTTTCTTAAATTATTAATTTATCTTTATGCATGTGGGTGTTTTGCCTGCATATAGGACTATGTACCACTTGTGTGCCTGGTACCTGTGGAAGCCAGAAGAGAGCTTCCATTTCCTGGAACTGGAATTACAGATCCCTGAAAGCTGCCATGTGGATGCTGGGAATCAAGTTCTCTGTAAGAGCATCCAGGTCTCTTAGCCACTGAGCAATCTGTTCAGGCCCTGTTTTTCTTCAGGATAAATGTCCAAAGGTAGGTCCAAGTGACAGTTCCAGCACGTTCTATTTTCCAGCATGAGAATGAAGAGGAACTTCCCTCATGGTAGCTGACAGTCCCCAGTCTCCAGTGCATCCTCCTTACTACAATATGTTCTCTACTTTTTACTCAGTGCTGGAATCCTAAGAACACTCTGCAACTTAAGTATATCCCAATACCCAGGAACTCTAAAACTGAAAAATAAAATGACTTACCGTGTGTCATCAGGATAGAATCTAGAGAGACTGTCTCCAATAATCATAGGTGCATGGTAGCTTGGAATGCACATTTTTGTATAGGCTGCTCAGTGTCACTGAAGAAAGCTGCCTATATCCGAACTAAAATGGGTTCTTTAACAGTCCTTGTTATTCCACACCCCTGTCTTTCAGTTTTGCTAAAAGATGACATCACTGAATCCATAAAATGTGCAAAGATTATTGTGCAAACACCACAAGCCATGAGAGCATGGTATGTTAGAACTTTGGAAGGAGAAATTGCTGGTTCTGTTGATTTATGCTAGTCTTTCTAAGGTGCAAGTGTGATACAGGGCACCATATGTACAGGTGGAGCCTTTAGCAACATCGTCAGTTTTAGGGAATTTCTCTAGATTGTGAGAATTCCCATATTTGACTACTCCCTCATCAGGCCTTCAGATTATCTGTAGATCAGTTCACTGTACCATGTGTGTAATGTCACATTGACATTGAGCATCCTGTGCTCTGCTCACAGTCTGGAGAGACTCAACCTGCCATGTACACAGTTAGTAGTTTCTGGGTACAGCTCTAGCCTGTATTTCACATTAGATCTTGGCCCTGATGATAATCTTCCTAGTGTCAGTGGTAACACGATTTCTCTTCCCTACCCCAAGGTTTGAGTATGTGTGTGACAGAAGAGCTCAATGCAATCATTTCTTCCCTTCTCACTTTTCCCCACAGGTATCCATGGAAAACTCACTGTGAAAACCGAGATCTCACCAAGTATCCTCAGAAATGCACACTGTAACCACTGTGTGTTTCCAATGCAGGTCATTCTCTCTCTTTCTTTCTCTACCAGTAGTTACAGGAAAGGCCACACTTCCTTGGTTTCTTCTTCAAACAAGCACGCTCTAAACAGAAACAGGTTCAAAAAGGAGACTGTTTCCTAAGGGCCTCATGCTGACAACTGTATTCCCTGTTTTAAGCAAAGCCTTCATATTTTTTTAGCTAACCAATGCATCAGATGCTGGTGACAGTGGTCTAGCTCTTTGGTCATCAAACATTCTCAATACATCAGTTCTTCACCTATGAAGTAATTCACATTAAGTTTCGTCAGAATTAACCTTCATGTCTCTCTTGTTCAAAATAATTAAAACAGTTATTTACAGGAAACAAGGTGTTCTTGGGTAAAATGGCAGCTGTGTGAGCTCCCAGGTCTTGTATGTAAGCCCAGCTCCCAGACAGTTACAACAGCCACTGTGTTGGGGTAAGGTGGGTTATTAAGGGTACAGAACTCTGAGTGGATAGAACTGAGAATGCCTCAACTAAGAAACTTCTCCTCATAAAGAGAAGACCTTTTTAAAAAGTATTTTCTCAGAACTGACCCATTTACACTGCTTAAAAAGCAAATTCTCAAGTCATGTGTCAGCCTGTTTTAACCGTTGAGAGAATGGCCCTATTCCTCTTGCTGATCATGAAGTACTAAGGACAGATTAGTGTCTGTGCTAGCTCTTAACTTTCTTAAAGTAGCTTCTTGCAAATCAGATAACTCTGAGGCAGATGAGCTTGGATCAGCAAAACTAAGAGCATTGTAAAAGCTACAAATTGCCATTAAATCATTTCAATGCATACCTTGTCTGTGTTTATTCTCATATTCTCTGGGGAAATTCTTTATATATTGGGAAAAACATGGCACTCTCAATATGATCTTCTTCTTCACATGTAATTAGCCAGCATCTACATCCTCATCTACTCATAAACAACATCTATATCCTCAGGTACACATAACCAATGTTTACATCCTCACCTACACATAACCATCATCTGCATCCTCACCTACAAATAACAAGCATCAACAGCCTCAGCTACACATATCAGGCATCTAAATCCTCACCTACATAAAGCCTGAGGCTCTATTGTCATCTACAGACAGCCATTGCCTTCATCCATATCAACACACATCAACTGCTTATAACTTCACCTACATAGAGTCATTGCCTACACTCTCAAAATATACATGCATCCAGATGAATATTGATGTTGGGTTCCCCTCCATATGCTATAAACATATGGACTTTGTTTACCACTGGTTAATAAAGAAGCTGGTTTGGCCTATGGTGCAGCAGAATATAACAAGGCAGGAAATCTAAGCAGAGACAGAGGAGGAATGAAGCCCAGTCAAGGAGACGCCATATAGCTGCCTGAGAAGCAAGAGGTAAGAAACCATAAGCCTCATGGTAAAATATAAAATGACAGAAATAGGTTAATTTAAAATATAAAAATGAGCTAGAAATATGCCTGAGCCATCAGCAAAACAGTATTGTAATTAATATAGTTTTTGTGTGAATATTCAGGTCTGGGTGATCAGGGAATGAAAAAGTAGTCTCTGTTTACAATGATCCCCACTGTCTAGGGCATGGATCGACCTAAGTCCTAAAAAGCTTAAGAAAAAATAGGACTTTTAGTCCCACAAAAATGGAGCCAAACATGTCTTCATTATAGCTGAATTTTTTTTTCATGTACACTGTTTGCTGGTGCAAACAGGGGTGAGACCCTTTAAAATGAAAAACAGCTTCCTGGTTAGTGCTGGTAGCACAAACGGTTCTGGTTCTTTAAGGACGTCTTACTATGGAGTATTTCAATGGGATTAGTGGGCAGCATGCTGCAAGTTACTTGGTGATGGTGTGCAGAAACTGCTTCCAAGATTGGGGTGCTAAGCATGGCTCACAGAGCTAGTGGTAATTGGACCTCTGTCATGTTGGAAAGTCAAGCAAGGAGGACCAACAGGCACAGAACCACTCTGGTCCCTGCCATGCCACAAAAAAAAATTAAAACAGTGATCAGAAAACGATTTCAGATACACAATAGAACAGATTTAGCCATCAATGACCTCTAAATAGGACAGAGTATTTTTTTTAAATGTACATAGGCTTCGGAGAGAGAGGAAAAAAAATGTAGAGGGTTAAAAAAGAAAATATATAGTATTAAAAAAGTCTTAAAGAGGTACTAAATACTATATAAAAGAGTACAGAGAGTTATAGATTAAAAAGAATAAAATATATATTAAAAAGTAAAATGATTAATTATAAATTTCGGATCAACAATGGGTAATGCAAATTGGCTAGGGAGGCTCCTCACCTGAGCCTCATTAGGGCAAGAGCTTCCCTTGCTGACCTAGAAGGTCAAAAGATTTGTGCTCCATCAACTGTCAAGCAGAACAGGCAGTCTCCTTCTTCCCCCAACTTGTAAGGCTTGCCCCACAGGCCAGTTGCACAAAGATGGCTAAAGCAGGTGCATAGACAAGTACCACTTTTCATTGTGGTTTCCCCACTTGACCTGTGGTTCTTTATTTCCAAATTTTTCCTGTTATTCCAATTCATTCTCTCTCTTTCTGTTTGTCTCTCCTTGTCTGGCTGGCTGCCTGGCTCTTCTCCTTTCGTCCTCCTTGTCTCTCATACACACACTCGAGCATGCGCGCGCGAGCACACACACACACACACACACACACA
>NW_026067938.1:0-3012 GCF_014885135.2 Alexandromys fortis | reverse complement strand
CACTCTCTCTCTCTCTCTCTCTCTCACTCTCTCTCTCTCTCTCTCTCTCTGGGTCTCTCTCTCTCTCTTCTCTAGATGTAACAGAATCTAGAAAGTATGAATAAACTTAGACGCCAAGGATCTGTGTATCGATATATTCAATCTTTATTACGATATGTATACTTCTTAAAATAAATAAATAAATGAAAAAATAAATAGATAGATAGATAGATAAATAAATAAATATCCATAGTTACAGAGAAAGGTATAGGATCCCATTTGCATAAGAAGAGGACTGCCCCAATCCTACACCCACACGGGTGTTCAAACAAAACCGTCTGGTGCTAGTTGTGTGCTTTCACAGTCGACATGGCTTGTGTGGCGACATGGAAAAAAGTCTAAGGTGTGAGGGCTGAGGGGAAGGAGTCATGTCCAAGACCTGGAAGAGGCTGGCTGTGAAGTGTCCCAGGTCAAGGAATAGTTCGTTCATGGGTGGGGCCAGCCACTGCCGAAGGGTGTGGCGGGGAGGGGGGGGTTGAGGAGGGGCTGAAATCAGCATCCATCCAGTCTTGATTGAAAATTCACTGCAGGTGTGAATGAAGACGTTCGGTGCCTCTGTCTGCAAAAGGGTCCCAAAGGAAGCTAAAGGCAAAGGTCTGAGTTCTTGGGGCTCCTCTTTCTTTATTTGAAGCCAAGGCCTCGAGCACTTGAGTCCCTGGCTAGCGGACTGTTGGGTGTTTGGGAATTTCCAAAGTGGATTGCTTCCCCTGGGAAGCCATGGTCTGTTGTCTATGTGATCTAAGGCACTCCCAAAGGGGTTGAACCTGAGTTGGCTCTTGGGGCCTGGCTGGATTTGGAGTTGGGTGGGTCCCTGGGGATTGGAGGTGGCTGTCCAGGCTTCTCTGGGAAGAGGGCAGCCATGAGCTTGAGCAGGTATCCTAGGAGCAAGGGAGCCTTTGGCAATCCTGAGCTGGCAACTGGCTTGCCTGTTGTAAGTGAGGGGAGAGAGCAGATCTGCTCCCGAGCAAGCAGTAGCCAGCAATCCCGGGGCAGAGAGCATCCTCAGTTCACCTCCTAGAATACCTGTTCTTGTAATCTCTGAGGGACTTGGCCATGAGAGGGGCGCTTTTCTTCAGCTGGGTCTGGTTCCTGGGACCCAAGGGAGCCTTCTGCTGTGGGTCAGGGGCCTTGTTCTCTTTGGAGGGGGATCCCCCTCCCCCTGCGTGTCCAGAGGCAGCCTGCTGCTGGCTTTGGCTGGCGACCTGGGCAGGGAAGGGGATCATCTTGGTCTGGCGAGCTTGGCTCTTCTTGGCTTGGGCCCTTTGGAGGCGCTCTCTCAGGCCTTGCAGCATGAGCTGGTGGGCCTCTTGCTGCTGGAGGTGTGTCTGCCTCTCAGCCTGGGCCTGAGTTGTCTGGCAGATCTGGGGCCTGCACTCCTCCTCTTGTGCCTCTGCCGGTTGGCTGGAGCAGTTGGGCTTAGCAAGGCACCCTTGGTGCAGCTTGGGCAGCAGAAGAGGGCCAGGGGCGCGACCCGAATAGACTGGGGTTTTCGAGTTCACCCTGCAGGCAAAAGGGGCGGCTTCTTGCTCGCACTGCAAGGAAGAAGAGTCCTGGCCATCCGGGGTCAGGCAGGCTTGGCGACTGGAGCTCTGCTCTGGACAGCGACTGGCAGGCAGCGCACTCTGCTCTTTGCAGTTTGGCGACTCGCTCCGAGGAACCTTGGCTCCATGACTCTGGGTCTCAGCTTTCCAGGGGCGTTTCCTCTTCGTCCCCTTGCCCAGAGGCAGTGTCGAGGAAGAAGAAGGGTAGTCATAGTTGAGGCAAGCCTCGAAAGAACCGGGCGGGTACGAGTCCGGGGTCCTCTGTGGGCTCCTCCTGCTGCCCCCCACGACCTGTCTGGCATCTCCCGCACGTGCCCGAGAAGCAGCAGGCTCATGCGCCTCGTCCTCTGCTGCGGGCTTTCGGGGTGCCTGCTCTCTTGTCGGTCTCATCTGCGAGGCAAGGTCCTGTGGCTCCGCCTCGGCCTGGCGCTCCAAGGGCGACCTCTCTGACCACTTGGCGGCTAAGTCCTTGGCAAAGGGGACCAGGAGCTGCTCTCTCCTCAGCAGTTCGATGGTCTGCCTGAAGCCAATCTCCGCCAGGGTGTCGCACAGGATGGGCACTTTAGAGAGTTTCTTCAGGGTTTTGTAGACCTTGTCTGGCTCTGTCTCTGTGTGCAGGCGCTCCCGCAACTGCCGCAGGGCTTTTAGGCGCTTGGCGGACCCCTCCATCTCCAATGTGGGGACTGGACTTTCGGGGGCACCCGAAAGCAGCCCGCTCCCTCGAGTGCGCTAGAACCCTGCCTGGGGACGCGCTTGGCACTCTGCTGGCAGAAGACAGTGCCTCTGGCTGGCCTCACTGTCAGCTGCCTCTCTTTCACCTCTGTGCAGGGCTGCTCTGCTCCCCTTTATTGGAAGCTGGTGGGTGGGGAAAGCGTCCTCACACCTGCCCAACCAACCAGCAGCCTAGGCTGCTTCTCCTGGACACGCCCTTTTCCTGCTCACAGCTCCGCTAGACACGCCCACTCTTCAGCTCCTGCCTGCCTTTCCCTGCTTCCCAAAACCCCATGGCCACAAAACACTAACCCCACCACCACCCTACCACCCCCGTCCCCGTCCCCCCGCCCCCCCCCCCCCCGCCACACACACACTTACTGCTGAGCCCTGCCACTTGGGAGCCTCTTTAAGTCCTCTGGTCTAGCCTGTCTGCTGACTCTCCAGAGAGTCAGATCAACAGTGGGGAAAGCCCCTCCACAGGGGCTTGCAGTGCATTTAGACACTCACACAGCAGAAACAAGAAAAGGATGGAATCCCATCTCCAGCCTGTTTCTGGGCAATGCAAAATGGCTAGGGAGGCACCTCACCTGAGCCCCATTAGGGCAAGAGCTTTTCCTTGCTGACCTTGAAGGTCACAAGACTTGTGTTCCATCAACTGTCAAGCAGAACAGGCAGTCTCCTTCTTCCCCCAACTTGTAATGCTTGCCCCACAGGCCAG
>NW_026067937.1:20967694-20977756 GCF_014885135.2 Alexandromys fortis | reverse complement strand
TCCAGCTCCCACCCGTGAAACCCACCCCCCGCAGCGAGTGAGTCTTAACTTCCTTCAGTCAGTGGTCCTGGCATTCCTGCCCCACTCGGGTGCTTTCCCTCGTGGGTGAGTTTCCTGCGGGCCTGAGGGCTCTGAGCGGGAGTGGATTTGGAACCTTATGAGAGGTGCGCCGTCTTTCCGGGGTGCGGATTGTCCTGGTGGTGTCCTGGTCCGCGCTGGCCTTGGTCGCGAAGGCCAAAAGGGGCCAAAAGAGGAGAAGGAAAAGAAAAACAGCGTACAGCACCCGGTATTCCCAGCTGGTCTCCCATCCAAGTACTAACCAGGCCCGACCCTGCTTAGCTTCCGAGATCAGACGAGATTGGGCGCATTCAGGGTGGTGTGGCCTTAGACCGTTGTGTGTAGTCGCTGTACTTCCACAAGAGCAAACTGGTGCTGCAACCCCGCCCCCCCATGTAATTTTTTTTAATCAAGTGAAGTAACTGTGGTTTAACTGTAACCCAAAATATTGGGTACCTCTGTGAGGCAGTTTTCTTAAGAGTTTTGAAATAACATGTCCATTTCAAATCTCGATCATTTGAGTTGATCGGATTTACCCATAGCATCTTCTTGGCAGTGCACAGTTTTTACCCATCACTCAAGAGGCTAAAGTAGTTGACTTTTCTATGTTTCAGGGCAATTTGGACTACAGAGTGAGTTTCAGATCTATAGAATTAAACCATTTCTCAAAAACACCCATACCACCTCAAAGATTGAATAAGATCCACGTTTAATCTGTATCACTCCTATTCGTAACAGCCTACAGATATAAATGATATTCAAGAAGGAAGCTCTCTCTCTCTCTGCCTCCCCGCCCTAGCTCTGGGTACCAAGTTCATCCCTTTACTAGCAGGAGAGCCTACTCTTTGGAACTTTGATGCGTACTTAAGACCAGCTGAGACATCCAGCCTAGTGGGCAGAGGAACTACTGGAGCCTTCAACTTCCCCTGCGTAGACGCCATTGTTGGGCAAGAGGGACCACAGCTTGCGAGACATTCTAATAAATCCACTTTCTACATGCATGGAGAGACTGAGTTTTACCCGTCCTGCTCCTGTAGAGAGCCTTGAAGAATGCAGTTTCATTTCTTTTTCTCCTGCCCGCTGAGGAAGATAAGCTGGCTAACAATAGTACTCATAAAGACGGTCTTCCTGGCTCCAGGATTCGCTAAGAATTCAACTTACCCTGAACACTTCACTTTTTAATATTATTAATTTGTCAAGAGTTTGTCTCGAATTCTGGAAGAAAACTTAAAGCGATGGAGCCGTCATCCTGTTTTCTGGTGGGAGACATCTATCATTTTGTTGTCTTTTCTGGTCCCTGCATCTCTCTCCCTGGCTCTCTGAAGAGCCTGTGGAAGTTCCTTCAGTTCACCTGACCTCACCGTGAAGCCACAGAACAAACATCTCCTTTTGTGTCCTTAAATCACTCTTTAAAGTTGTTAATATTCTGGGCACCCTTCCACCTCTGCCACAGGGAATCACTCCATGCCATTGGAAACGGTTGCGCAGACCAGTCACGTTCATTCAGGAGGAAGAATCGTAAAAGCCTAAGGAGTGCGGGAAGATAGCAGGACTAGCAAGAGGAGCCACTGGCAAGTGCTATTGAAATGCAAACCTTTGCAGGTCTGGGGTTCACTTGGGTCTGGGCTGGAAGGCAGTGTCAGAAACTTTTGTGCTGTTTCTTTAAGCACACTGCAACCAACTGGAGGTGCGCTTGTCACTCAGGCCTCACCAGCCAATCAGGGACTCCACGCCGAACCGCCAGTCAGAAGCCGTTCAGGGTTCTTCCGGGAGCATGGTCGCGAGCTTGGCTTTGCAGAGGAGCTGGTGCCAGTGTTTTCGCGTGCTGTGCTGTGAGCGCTGCTGCGAGGAGCTGTGAGGGGGCCGTCCGCAACATGGTGAGCGAGGGGCTGCGGTCCCTGGTGAGGTGTAGGAGCCAGTGTGACTGGGACTCCCCGGGGCTGGGTTAGAATCCCTGTCTGGTGAGTTCCTAAGCGGTCTCTGCAACTCCCTGAACCGTATGGTTCTCTGACGACTTTGCTCTGTGGGCTGCACCTGTGCAGCGCGTTGGGCGCAGGCAGCTGTGTGTGGAACCGTATTTGGAGTCAACAGCAACGCGCTTTTGGTGCAGCCATGGAAGGCAGGTTGCCTAACTTTGAGTGGCCTGGTTTCTCCTGTATCTTCTAGACGTTCAGCACTTTTCATTTAACCTTTACTTGTAAGGTCCGTTTACAGGTAATTGTGTGGAGGTTGCAAAAGGCATCTCGTGTGTTGGGTAGCGCTGCACATTTAGCTGTGATGTAGACAAGTAAAATTGGTGACTTAAAGGATTTACCAATGCTTAGAGCTAGTAAGTCTCATAAAGTGGAATTTAACAGCCTCTCAAACACCCCAAAGATGAGTATATGCTAACCAGGCCTGGTAGAGATAAGGGTAGTATGGTCCACATTTTTTCCTCACCAGGATTTTCCTGACATTTGGCTCCAAATTATTACAAAGGTGACACACACCCTTGAGTGACCACAGTCTGTAGGCCCATTGCCATATCAAAGAACAGACTTCTAACAAGTTGCTCGGGGAGGTATTGTGGGGTCACAACCCACCTTAAGGCCCGGTCTGCCTTAAAGTTCCAGTTTTCTCCTTGAGAAAAGCATAGTCCTGAGAGAGGGGCAGTAAGACACCAGGTGACAACTATTTGCAAAGTAAAACACTGCTGTTTTCAGGACTGTCCTGGTCAAGCAAGGCTTTCATTTAGGCCTGAGGCAGGGAGGAGGAACATTCTTGGGGATGGAATAATAGCTTGGGAGCTTTGCCTAAGGCCTTGGTGTGTTGAGAAAAATACAGAGCTTCTTTTCGAAAAGCAGGAATACAGAGCTGGTCGTGGTCTGGGGCCAGGGCCTCTGTGGAGGGTTCCTTTAATCCTGAGGGCCAAGGTCTTCCCAGCACTGGAGATATGGTTATTAGTTCCAAGGCCGCTGTGGGCTTAGTCAATAATGTTCTTGAGATACTGCATGCCCCTTGCACAACATTTAATTAATTTCCTGAATTTTTCTCATTGTATGATAGTTTCTGCTGACTTTGTAGAAGCCCCCATTTCTTTCCATCCCCCCCGTAACTAGTAGAAGAGATGCTTCTTCTTAAGAAGCTTACTTGACATGAGACACAGCTGTGTAAGACCTCCCCACCCCAGCTGTTACCTTCTCTACCTTCTCCTTTTTCTATCTTTCTCCTCTCCCTTTCCCCTCAGGATTCTGTCACTGAAGAATGACCTACTGCATCAGGTCACTGGTGTCCTTCAGAAATAATTCTGAGAATGCCTTTACTCTGCCTCCCATCTGCCTAAGTGTCCACACTTGCGGTCTCCTGTCCCTATCTAAATTGTTCAGAGGATAACCTGGCACATGACCCTAAGAGAAACTTAGGGATGACAGCAGATGTGGAATGCAGAATCTGTCTATGCTGCTCCTCTGAGCATTAGACAGAGATAGATGCAGGCTCTCATCACAGAGATTTTTCTTTCCTAATTTCTAAATTTCTGGAGTGATTTCTCTCTGGGAAGACAATAATGTTAGTGCTGCTGCATTGCCAGCCTTTTAGAAATGGGTTTCCTGAGGCGAGCGCTCTTCTCTTGACTCAGGTGGTCTTGATTTCAGACTGTTGCACTCAGGGCAATGACCTTGCTCTCCTCCATAGTACACCTCCGAACATTTTAGTTTAAATCACGGTGCTACCTCAGAGTTTTAAAATTATCCTTTTGAGTCATGGAGTTGACTGTCCTTTGCAGTTTACCGGAAAACAGTTTGCATGTGGAGCCTTCGGACCAGAATCGGAGAATAGTTTGTCGTGTGCAGTGAAGGGGGAAATGGTAGGCTGGAGGCTGCTGGAGTCGCTGTTATGAAAAAGGACCCGATCGTGGCAGGAGGAGTTACTCTGTAATTTCACAGCACGTGTCAGTTCACGTCACGTGAATGAAGACAGACCAGATTGGTGGGTGTACAGTTCGAGAAAGTTACCATGAGGCAATGAATATTGAATTTGCAATTAGGAAACTCTCCTGTGCAGATCTGTTCAGTCTGGTTCACACAGTAAAGTTGGCTTAGAAGTCTGAGACACAGATGTTTGATTGGAACTCTGTGTGTGAGGTTACGGATCTTGGCAGCCAACATGTGCATATAGTCAAGATCAATCAGTCTCTTAGTAATGGCCTTCCCTCTACTAGGGGAAGGGCCTACTCTTTTTCACAGTCAGTATAACTAAGTTTTTAATCTTAAAAATGCATTATTTTTTTATCATTTTAAAAAGTCATTTAACTTGGTACCATTTTTAACATTTTCTTTATGTGCATTAGTGTTCTCCCTATTTGTCTCCGTTCTCCAGTGTTTTGTGATCTTTAAGAATCTTATTCCTTGCCAGGCGGTGGTGGTGCACACCTTTAATCCCAGCACTCAGGAGGCAGAGGCAGGCAGATCTCTGTGAGTTCGAGGCTGGTCTCCAACTCACAAAAACAAAACACAAAACACAAACAAAACAAAAAAACACAAAAGAAAGAATCTTATTCCTTTTTTTCTCAAGTGCTATTGATTTATTTATTTCTCTTGAGAGCAGTATTTCCTACAGCCCAGGAGCTATGAAGTTGAGAATTGCTTTGAGCCGGGCGGTGGTGGCGCACGCCTTTAATCCCAGCCTCGGGAGGCAGAGGCAGGTGGATCTCTGTGAGTTCTAGGCCAGCCTGGTCTACAAGAGCTAGTTCCAGGACAGGCTTCAAAAGCTACAGAGAAACCCTGTCTCGAAAAACAAACAAACAAAAGAGAGAGAGAGAGAGAGGGAGAGAGAGAGAGAGAGAGAGAGAGAGAGAGAGAGAGAGAGAGAGAGAGAGAGAGAGAGAGAGAGAGAGAGAGAGAGAGAGAGAGAGAGAGAGAGAGAGAGAGAGAGAATTGCTTTGAACACCTAATCCTGCCTCTGCTGCCCAGTGCTGGGAAGACAGTCCTGCAACTCCTTGCAGGCTGGGCCTTGACTGGTCAGTGAGAAGGATAAGAGACCAGGGAATAAGTGTCCTCCAACCTCTCTGACTTTTCCTGGGGAGTTACAGATGAAGAAGGACCTGTGCCAGAACTGAGTCACTGATCAACTCTGAATCTGATGTAGTCACAGCACAGAAAGGGAATGGCAGGGTGCTGGAGAGATGGCTCAGTGGTTAAGAGCACCAGCTGGTCCTGAGTTCAGTTCCCAGCAACTGTATGGTGGCTCACAACATCTGCAGTGAGATCTGGTGCCCTCTTCTGGCGTGTGGGCATACATGCAGGCAGAATGTTGTATACATAATAAATAAATAAATCTTTAGAAAGAAAGAAAAGAAAGGAAGGAAGGAAGGAAGGAAGGAAGGAAGGAAGGAAGGAAGAAAGAAAGAAAGAAAGAAAGAAAGAATGGCAGGAAGGAGGGGAGAGCTTTCCTGCTTTGGCAGTAGTTGATATTAACAATGGGGAGTCAGGTAACCAATCTTAGAGGCTTCATAAATATTTCATGTGGCCATTTCTGGAGGTCCACAGTCCAAGGCAATCAGGAATCTGCGTAACCAAATTACTGCAGTTACACTAGTTTAGCCAAAATAGAGGGTCTTTGTAAGAAGTTGTTACCCTGTCTACAGGACTGCTACTTTCCGGGTTTAAGATGCGCAGGCTGAGAGGAAGGTGTGAGCAGTCCTTGGTGTGCTCATACCCAAATCCCTCGACTCTGGAGTTTATGGCACTAAAGCCTGTTTCAGCTTTTCAAAATAATTATTTGAGATAAAAACTGCATCATCTCCAGAGTTTCTTTCTTGCTCCCAAAGCCCTACCATGACCCCTCATTGTTTTCTAACTCATGGCCTCTTTTTTCCTTTGACAACCGTCACTGTTTGAATGTGACCTATGTTTAGCTGCAGGACTTCCCAGCTAGGAATCAAAGGGTTGACTGCACTGGACACCGAGTGTGTACTGCGATCTACACACAAAGGACCCTGTGCCTTGAACAAGGAACAGAAAGTGCTCCGGGAGCGTGGAAGAATGTCTACTCTAGTACAAACTTTTCAGATAGGGCTCTGTCTGCTGGGCTGGAAGGGCAGAGCTGGGAAGGCCTGTGCTGTCTGAGACATTAGATCTCTGTTCACCCGGTAGGGGAGGTGCTGATATTCTGGGGTCCAGATGGGTGGCCCTAGCTAAGGAGGGACTCTGGCAAGGCTTAGCAGTAGGAAAACTAGCTTGCAGGCCCTTTCTTGGACCATAGGGAGTTGTAAGAAAGACCACAAGCCATGCCATGGTGAGTGTGGGGTGCTCAGAGCAGGTTTGCTGTGCTATCATTTCTGCTGGGGCTTGAATGGACCGTGAGCCAGACTGTGGTTCTGTTGGTCCATGTAATGACCCGGGCAGTGAACCTTGTCCTGTGAGCCTCCTTGTGTGGGAAATCCTGGGGAGGGGGAGGCTCTGCAGTCTCAGCATGGGAGGATCTGATGCTTGTGATGTCACTGTCCACTGTGATGTGCGGTGGGAAAATGAGCTGGAAAAGGTAAAGGCCTGCTTTCTAGAAATTCCGAATAATGAATTCCACTTTCAGGTTTGTCCTGTACATGATACAAGTAGTTTAGGAACTGGTAGAAAGAGATGATGTGGATCAATCTTCAGCCGTACATGATTAGAATGCTTTTGTCTTTCTGCTACCACCAGCCAGCATGGTGTGATTCAGTGAAACTCAGTTTCAGCAGACAAAGGGGTTTCTGTTCTGCAGAGATCTCTCAGGCGTCCATGGTGTTGTGCAGGTCAATAGAGTAGATTCCACATCTTGTGCCATAATCTGTGCGGAAGAAGGCAGATTTTAAATTATTGGGCATCAGAGGGACGGGGTTTACCTGAAACCACAACAAGCCATAAGGGGCTGCAGAGCCACAGCAGGGGATCATCTCCATTTGCAGAGAGCTTTAGAGCATGGGGCGGCTGTCTTTGGAACAAATACCTATGACTGGAGGTCAGAAACAGTGTAAGGGTCACCTTGAGTTAATCTGTAGAAGTTGTGAACTCTATGTTTATTTAATTTCTATACACAGGGACTCATAGGGGGCTGGGTAACACTGGTCAAGACCCCACTTTTCCTGACTGAGATTCCCTAGGTCTTTTTTTTTTTTTTTAAGATTTATTTATTATAGTGTTTTGCCTGCATGGTCAACTTCATGCCAGATGAGGGCGCCAGATCTCATTACAGGTGTTTTTTTTTTGTTTTTTTTTTTTTTTTTTCCCCCGAGACAGGGTTTCTCTGTGGCTTTGGAGCCTGTCCTGGAACTAGCTCTGTAGACCAGGCTGGTCTCAAACTCACAGAGATCCGCCTGCCTCTGCCTCCCGAGTGCTGGTATTAAAGGTGTGCGCCACCATCGCCCGGCTACAGGTGGTTTTGAGCCACCAAATGGTTGCTGGGAATTGAACTCAGGACCTCTAGAAGATCAGCCAGTGCTCTTAACCACTGAGCCACCTCTCCAGCCCATCCCTAGGACTTTTGATTAAAAGCTGGCTATATTTTCTTGCCTTTGTTCTTGGCTTTTTTCTCCATTCCCTTTATCCTTTCACAAATATTGTATACATCCTTGATTGTGTGGCTTTGTAGTAAGTATAGAAGCCACATTGTATCAGTCTGTGTGCTAGTTTTTCATAATCCCGCTGAGCACTCTGAGTGTTTCCACCGCCCTTTGTGTATCTTTGTAATCAGCTTTCCTGTTATAAAGCACTGGGCACTGCTATTGGGTTGTATTCTCTTTAAGGCGGAAATTCCCCATTCACAGAATCTTACACCGAAGCAGCACATTCCCAAGGATCATTTATTTAGTGAGGTGTTGATGGTCTTGTTGTTGTTAATCTATGAAAGACTTTGGTTTATTGAATAAAATGTATTATGTGTCTGGGTGGTGTCTCAGCACACCTTCTTCTTTGGGATGACCTTAGTTCAGATACCAACACTCAAGTTGGGAGGCTCCAGTTAATCTGACACCCTCTCTATGTATATGTCACCTGTCTGCATGTAGAAGGTATTCTCTTCATGCACAAACATACACAAAAAGCAGTAATAAACTTGTTTCAAAAGTGCTTGTGACTTATAAAGCAATTAGAGCAAAACCAGTTGTTTTGGGTGCATACCGATTCTTTTAAAATCTGTTATCATGCGTTTTATTTTGAAAATTTTTCATTTCCTCACTCTCATGTTGGCTTCAGGAGGTCATCTAGCATAGAACACAAAATGGTGTCTATGTGATCCTAACAAACATCCTTTCCTTTATCAGAAGAGAATTACAGATGGTTGTGAGCCACCATGTGGTTGCTGGGAATTGAACTCAGGACCTCTGGAAGAAGAGCCAGTGCTCTTAACCTCTGAACTATCTCTCCAGCCCCTTGAAACTATTTTCTACAAAGTTAAAACATCAGAAAGCTTCAAGCAAATCTCCAATTTTGGTGGGACAATCTTCTTGCCCAACTAATTTTCTCTTTCCTTCTTTCTTTCTCTCTTTCTTTCTTTCTTTCTTTCTTTCTTTCTTCTTTCATTTATTTTTAATTTTTCAAGACAAGGTTTTTCTGTAGCTTTGAAGCCTGTTCTGGAACTCACTCCATAGACCAAGCTGGCCTCGAACTCACAGAAATCTGCTTGCCTCTGCCTCCCAAGTGCTGGGATTAAAGGTGTTTGCTACCACGCCAGGCCTTCCAACAATTTTTCTGTGACTGGCAAAGGAGAGAACTGAATGCACAGGAGGAGTGGTTGTGATCACTTGGAATTTGATTTTGATTAGGATCTTGTTGTTCTTGTTTAAGGAACCATCATATATTTGTAGGTCTCCTTTGTGTCTTGTTTAAGGGACCATCATCTATATTTGTAGGTCTCCTTGGTGTCTTGTTTAAGGGACCTTCATCTATATTTGCAGGTCTTCTTTATGTCTTGTTTAAGGGACCCTCATCTATATTTGCAAGGTCTCCTTTGTGTCTTGTTTAAGGGACCCTCATATATTTATTTGCAGGTCTCCTTTGTGTCTTGTTTTGCCAGTGGTGTCATCTGTGCTGCTGATTTTATTAATTGTAGTCTAATTACGTTCATTTTCTGGAAAATAATGGACCTTCACCAAATTTGTATTCATACAGTGTCTTGTTAAGAGTTCCTTGAGTTTTGATTGGCTTGGGAACTTTCTTTGGGGAGACAGTTTTAGTTTTCTCTACTTGATCTTAGAGGCTTGCCTTGTCTCATTTCCTGGCATTTCTGTGTTCTCCAGTTGTTGCTATCTTTATGTTTGGTGTTTTGCTGCTTTAGTAACTGGTATAATTAATTCATTGGCTCTACTTCTTTAAAGCCATCTCGTATGTTATTGTATCTTTTTCCTAATTATCCTCAGTTGTGAACATGACATAGCGTAGAGTCATCTGAGAGAAAGAGCATCAGTTGAGGTTGTGCCCAATCAGAACATCTGGTTACTGTGTCTGAGAGAGATTGTGTTGATTCCGATTGATGTGGGAAGGCTCTTCCACTGAGTTGTCAGTATCTCTAGACAAGTGGTCCTGGGCTGGATTAGAGGGATGGCTGAGCCTGAGACGGTGACTAAGCAAGAGAGAAAGCCAGGAAACCATGTTTCCTCACGTGTTGCCTTCAGTTATTGATGTGGGAAGGTCATTGGTTAATTAATAAAGAAACTGCTTTGCCTGATAGGTCAGAACATAGGTGGGTGGAGTAGATAGAACAGAATGTTGGGAAGAAGGGAAGTGAGCCAGACGCCATGCCGCTCCTCTCCAGGGCAGATGCGATGAAGCTCCAGCCCCAGATGGAAGTACGCTAGAATCTTCCTGGTGGGTCACATTAATGGAGGTGGGTTGATAAGGATGTGAGAGTTGGCCAGTAGGAGGCTGGAGCTAATGGGCCAGGCAGTATTTGCTTTTTTTTTTTCCCTTTATTTATTTATTAAAGATTTCTGTCTCTTCCCCACCGCCGCCTCCCCTTTCCCTCCCCCTCCCCCAATCAAGTCCCCCTCACTTG